>NC_056748.1:921616756-921689256 GCF_019279795.1 Protopterus annectens | reverse complement strand
ATGAGTTGTTGTCAGAAGGAGGTAGGTAGGTGGAAATTGGATAGGTGTTGTATCCATATATGATATATATAAGTAGTATATATTTACAGTGCATGGAGAGCCATGATTACACTAAAAAAACAGCAAAATGAGAGTCTGGTTCAGTGCTGCTATAGTGACAGACTTGACCTTAACGTTTAAAGTGGTGCTTAATAATTGTTAAGCACCTACTATGTAGTGTTAATGTCAGGTTTGCACTTAAAGCAGACAGCACTGACCAGTAAACAGCATCAGCAAGTAGAAATGGTTTCATTTCAACTCCCATTTCTAGCTGCTGCCTGCTAAACTGCTGAACTACACAGGGTATTTTGAATTAAATAACTTCCTTTATACTGGGAACACATAAGGACGCCAACCACTACCCCACTGCTTTAGTGGCTTTAAAGCCAACACAGCACATTGCCTTTTTTTCTCTAATCTGTAGTACATGGAGAAGACAAAAGTGTATGCACTACAAAGAATAATGATCTGATCTCTGATAGTAACTACATATTATGCATACCTCTCAAATGTACAGATTTTCACAGAATGTCCAGGTTTTGTCTCATATTTTTGGTCCATTTTTCACACAATTGTGGTCTTCTGGCAAATTAGTGGCAAATTATTAAAGAATGAAGTTACAAAATAATGGCAGACTTTTGTAATTCAGACTTCATGTCTTTCAAAAAATTCATGCTAATGCAAAACGTTATTCTATTAACTTCAACTAAGCTATAACGTGCTAATGAATTCCTGGCTTTGTACATTCGTGTTGTATTTTTAAACTTTTTAAATGCCATTGTGTAGTCATTGTTTTTGCCATGTCTCTTGGATTGTGGTTAAAAAGGATCCCCAGACCAGCCACCTACTTGGTTAACAAATTTTTAAATTAGCCTCTTTCACATAGCAGAATACTACAGACTGAAGAACTTATGACTTAACAAATAAAAACAAAATCTTAGAAGTACATTTTATAGGTGCAGTAATATACTAGGGAACATGAACAGATGCATGGTATGGGCCTCATGTATTACTATACCCTGATCGTACTTCACATATCCGATGCACAATGCATTTTTACAAAATGTCCAGATTTTTGCCTCATATCTTTGGACAGTTTTTTATAAAATTGTGGTTTTCTGGCAAATTAGTGACAAATCATAAAACACTGAAGTTAGAAAATAAAGACAGACATTTGAGTTTCAGAATTTTTACCCTTCAGAAAATACATGCTAATGCAAAACCTGTTATTATATCAACTTTTTAAGTTTGTAAGAGCAAAATTTAAAAATTGTCCCTATTTTTGGGCCCTTGTCCCACTTTTATTTATGTCTTTGTCCAGATTGCTTGTTCTAAGAGGTTGAGAGGTATGATATGTGGTCTCAGCATGGATGCTAAGATTCAATTCATATACGTGATATATTGGGTTAATGATCAGGTCACTGATCATAACCTGCTTATTATGTGTCTTGAGACATGGATTCCAAGAAATGTGAGGTAAATCTTGGTATCCATGTCAAGTAAACATAGTTAAAAGGTTATGATTGGAGACTAAATCATAATTCTTTGTAGGGCATGATGCTTTATCTGCTTCATGTGCATCTCATTACAGGGGGAAAAAAAATCACTAAATGTTTTGCTGACTTTCAAAGCCATAAAGCGCTTAACAAGTGCTGTCAGGAAGGAATTGTAACACAGTCCCTTATGTTTATAGATTTTAGCCTCATAGTGTTTGGTCTGTTCCTCATAAAATATTTGTTTTTTGGACAAACCACCAAAGACTGAAGTTACTAAATAATGACATACATTTGAGTTTCAAGACTTCGTATTCTTCAGAAAATGCAGTTGATCACACATGCTGTTATTCCAGCTACTTTCTACGTTTATAACAAGAAGTCAGGGACATGTTACTGGTACGGACAGCAGCCAGAAACATATTTATTTCTTATTCTGCTGTTGCCTTTGCTTGGTCAGTACTGGTAGATTTGACTGCCTAGTGTGAGACCTTACCTGAACAAGTTAAGCAGGGGCTGCTTAACATTTGTTAGGATTGGGTCATTCACTATAGTAGTGCTTAACTGGTTTGTCTTTTTCTGAATATTGGAGCATAATCACCATGCTCCGTGGACTACAAGCAAGTAAGATAAATAACCTGATCATAATCCCCAATAGTATATATTATGTATTAATTATATTATCTATAATATATAGGTATATACCCTGATGGTAGGACTCAACCCCAGACAGCAGAATTGGGGCTGGTAGCCACAGATTAATAACATTTCTAGTAGCATTAATTTAAAACACCAATTTTTATTATTAATGAAGGACCATCATAAAAACTTGCTTGGCTGAGTGCTGAGTTCTTTCTCTATGGAATAACCTTTTTCTTTTAGGGCTTCCCAACATAACAATTCCTATTCGGTAAGTGGGATACATCCCAAGAAACTTTCACTAATAACATTTTTCTACTAAAGTAATTTTCTTTATAGCAACCTTGGGTTTGGTTTTCAGAGTTTTTTTTCACACTTTGGCTATGCATTGTTACTTTTATATTTTTATTTTTTATCTTTAGTATTATTATTTCTATTTTACTTTAATTTTTATTTTTATATTTAATTTTTTTGTCTCACTGGATTTAGTCAGGCCATGTATTTTTAGCTAATTAGTTGTCATAATGTATAGCTTATCCATTGGCTTTAATCATTCATTTTTTGTAAGAGGGTCCCTTCTTTTCCATGATCTTTTCAGTCCCTAAAATGGCAGAATAATACCTCGGTTTCAAAGACTCATACCTCAGTACATTTCCTAGTCCTTGTCAAACTTAGAGTCCAATAGCAAACAACATGGAGTAACTCACTTTAATGTATGAACTATATTTCCTTTTCATCAGGGATCTAGCCAGCCCCACTTGGCTCTTTCCACAAGTATGCTCCTATGCAAATCCGCACATGATACCAAAAAGCATGGGCCTGTATTAATCCCCCTCCCCTCCCCTCCCCTTTTAATTACAGAATATTTTTCCCCTATCAATCCTATTTTTCTAGTTTAACTTTGGTATATTATTATCCCCATTTATTAGTATTTATGAATTTATCTCTTAATTTTCCCGGCCTCATACTGCCATGTTCTTCCCGCACGGGCCCCCCTCTTCCCCACTTCACCCGCATTTCTCAAAGCCTTCCTACACTTTATCCCAAGCCTGCCACAGGTGTTAATTACCTCATAGGTTCATAGGTGTTTACTAGTCTAACAACCACAAGGGCCTTTTTAAGCCTACCATGCATGCCAAATCTCTGACAAGTTCTGATACACTTGATAAGTGTAAGCATGGGCCTAGGAGATGAATCATTTACAGGTTACCTGTGTCCACTAGAGACATAGGTGCCAAACCAGGGATGAATTTCAATTTTCCCACCTAATTGTCCAAGTTGCACTTGAATTGGGTTAGGGAGGAACTGTGCTTCACATGGATGGGTAGTCTCTGCAGTACATACCTATCTCTCTCCAGCAGGTCCTATTTATATCACAGGCAAGGTTTAAGACTTTAGAACTAGTAATTCTGGTGCTGTTTGTTTTGTGGATTTGCAGGAGGTCCATCAGAGTGGGGTCTGACTATGCCCTGTATGCCAGGCATAGATCTCCCCTCAAAAGCCTGTAGGAGGCAGAATACAGGGGACAGGGCCTTGAGGCGGTCTGCATAGGACATTTTACTTATGTCCTGTATTCTTTTAGTGAAGAACGTCTGTGGATGTTCCAGTTGTTGGATATGCCTGGTAAGGTACATACCAAAGGGGGCATTGTACTCAATGATAGGTCTGATGAAAGTCAAATACAATGGAACAATGACTTCCTTGGACTTAGGTACCATACCTTTGTTTACAAGTTGCACAACACAGAATGATTTCTTCTAAGGGGTGTGTTGTCAATATGATAGTTACCATGGATGTATGACTTCCCAAAGGATACTATTATGCATTTCTTGGCAATTACTTTTAGTTCATGGCTCTGACACCAGTTGTTTGTCTGTGTCAACCTCAAAAGTTTTGTTAAATTATAAACTATGGCCTCGTAAAAGCCAGCATGTAAAACCCTAGCCTCCTTTGCTTTTGCTTCACTCTTCACATTTCATGCAACCAAATCACTAGTACTTTATTAGTTAACCCAAACCCATGACAGCTCCTTATACAGGGGCCCTCCATAAGCCCTCCTGCTGCCCACACCAAGCACATGGCCACCAACCTTTAGTCACTCTCCATTGGCCAGCGCTTCTGCTATTTAAAACTAATATTAATGGTCATCCGGCCCAAAGGCACATTGTCTGACCATGTAGCCCCCACACTAACATTCACAATAAGCCAGGGGCTTTCTGCCGCCCCCTGACTGTCCCCATTTTAAGTTTGATATATAAAACATTTTACATTATTCCCTGTGACTATGCTCATAAATTAAAATTCAAGAACATACACTACAATCATACACACACACACACACACACACACACACACACACACACACACTGAATCAGCCCACCCTTTACCACCAACCACATGGCATTTAGGCATTGTTTATCTTGGACCCTGCAGTTCTCCACTGTAACCCTGGTACACATACATAATACTTGGGTCAGTGCACTTGTTGAATTACTTTAAATTCAGTTTATTTTTATTTTTAATCATTATCTGAACTTTTACACTTTCAAATACACACTGGCAACTGACCAACATCACATTCCCACTATCAACATCACATTCCCACTATCTCAGAGTGCTCCTTAAACATTTTGTTAAACGGAAACTTTATTTTAGTGTTAGGTTAAATACATGCATCACATTCACACATACAAACAGACACCTAAGCTAAAGCTATCCACGCATTTTGTCTTAGAACCAAATAGCCTCACTGCAACTCTACCCCACCATGATACAATCATTGACCTGATTTTCCTCAAACTGATGCCATTATAACATTATATAAAAAGCTAATAACTTATTTATATTGGACCCTCTAGTTATATATTTTAGAATTTAATGCAATCCGACAGGGTGATAACACTTTGTTTTATATAGCACATTGTAAAAAGGCAAGTTTTTTTATTCTTGGCAGATATGAGGAAGCATTCAAATGTGGCCAACATGGCTATTTAATGTGTAATACAAGTATTTCATTAAGTTCTACATTTTTGAAATGTGCTTTGGAATTGTAATTAAACTTACATCTATGGTTAAACTCTAATATGAAAATATCAAAACAACACTTGTTAGACTTGGAACCAATTGACTGTTTCCATGACTATGAATGCCAAATAAAGGCAGGGAATTACTGTAAGTGTCCCGCCTAGGGAATGTTGTACCACCATCGGCACCCCCCCCAAGGCAGATACCTCCCCACACACATGCCCCTTTCTAAGGATACAAATGTAAAACAACATCTCATCCTTTTTCACATAACACTCATCTGCCTTTAAATTTAACATTCAGAATAAAGATCACATTACAAGGATTACTATGGCATACAGAGTTAGAGGCCATGGTGGTGCAGCGGTTAGTGTTGTCACCTCACAGCAAGAGGTTCTCCCATTCGATTCTCGGCTGGAGCGCCTTCTGTGTGGAGTCTACATGTCCTCCACGTGGTCGAGTGATGCTAAAGACATGCAGGTAGGTACAAGTGTGAATGGGCGTGCCTTCTTTGAAGGTTGGGCATCAGGCTGGCAACTCGGCACCATAAAATCCACTGCTAATCATGAGCAGACCGGAGTTCCACTGTGGCGACCCCTAACTGGGAAGAGCCAAAAGATTATGGCATATAGAGTTATTATTTTCATTGGTTTATATTTTTATAGTCTACGCTTTTACTTATTATTTATAGCTTTTAATATTTTATCCTTGTGTTACTACCATGAATAAGCTGAGATTGAGTACTTCAAGACTGGAGCCTTATGGACTGAAATATTATGGCTCCTGGTATGACCACACATTCAGCTATGGACTTGGACCAAATTCTTCCAGTATTTGTAATAAGTTTGCAGGCTTAATCTTGGCAAATATAATCCATACAGCTCTGACTATAGGGTCATCCCTCTCTGTTATGTGTTTTGTGAGCCTAGCAGGCATAGCCGGCCTTAGGCATAGGCCAACTAGGCGGCCGCCTAGGGTGCCGCTCTAGCAGGAGCACTTTTTCAGTGTTTATTTGGTGTAGGCAGGCCAGGATGGGGGCACCGGGTGGTGTGGTGGGGGGCACCATGGAGCCCTTTTGCCTAGGGCACCAGCTGACCTAAGGCCGCTCCTGCTAGCAGGTACACCTCTGGTCTTGGCAAGGCTTGTTATAGTTCTTGCCTGACTAGAGGGTACATCTGGTTTGCCAATTTCAGTAATATATATATATATATATATATATATATATATATATATATGTATATAATGTATAGGCACACATATAAAAAGATAAGTATAATTTGCCAAACCAGGGTCTATACAATTGTGGAATAAGGGGAACACAAATTAAGATACACAATCTATGGCAGGTGCTGTTTTAAGGAAGTCAATTGGTTTTATGTCCATTTTTGCTGCTTTTCTAGCATTTTTTTATTAAGTCCCATTCCACGCATAGTGTAGTGCATTTTTATTCCCTTTGGATAAGAGTTTATTATACATGCAGTGAATTTATTAATATTCATAATTATAGAGGTGACACAGTAATTTGAAATCAAGTGGAGGGCTTGGTACTTTGCATTGCTAACATCTGTCAGAATTAGCATGACCATACCTGTCTCAACTGCCCAGATCCATATTTTTTCCTCATATTTTTAGTCTATTCCTCATAACATTTGTTGTTTTTGACAAATAATTGAGGATTGAAGTCAGTCAAATTATTAATTTATTTATCAACATTTGATTACCGGGAAAGTCTGACTGGATAGGATCCCATTTTCAGTGGAGGTCTGAGAAGAAAAGCTCCAAAGAATTACAAAACATTTTAAGAACAATAATTTTACAATCTTCAAAAATAATACAAAAAAAATCTACAGTTTAAATAATTATACCAAATTAGAAATAATATGAAAACATTGGATAAGATATGCATTATATGACAATGATTTAGTATTTGGAGAAATTTTAGTCAGTTTTATAGGTTCGTAGGTTCATAAGTAGGTACTAGGCTATCGGCCCAAGGGCCTACGTAAGCCTAGCCAACAAGGTTCCATGGCTTATGCCACCCAAGAAATTTTTTTTCTGTGCCACTGTCAAGCAGAGACACAGAAGTGATCCCCGGGGTGTATTTCCTATTTCCCATCCACTCATCAAGATTTTTCTTGAAGAGTGCTAATGAAGAACTTTGCTTGACATAGATGGGTAGCTTGTTCCAGAGTATAGGAAGTCTCTGGGACAGGAATCTATCCCTCCAGCATGTCCTGTTTATTGTGGTGACAAGGTTTAGGTCCCTAGAGCATGTAGCTCGGAGGGATTGAGATTTCTTTTTTAGAGAAGTTAAATGTAAGTTGGTGTAATACAAACAGAAATTGCAATATGAAGTGAGGGAAAAGCAGGCTTATGGTATATTTAGAGAGAAAGCCAGGCGAGAGAGAAATTGATAGAAGTAAGGAAGTGAGTGAAGAAAGGAAGAGTACGGAGACGTAAGGGATGAATAGATACTTATTCACATTTAGAAATATAGTTTATCTTGGTGTTGCACAAGAAAAGAGACAGCTTTTGGCTAGAAAGTTGTTTAGAATGGTTTTGAAGTACAGGAGTGAGGATATTGACCTGATGGATACAGGTAAGGAATTGCAGGCCTTAGCAACATGGAACAAATATACACAATGCCCAGAAGATTTGATACATTTGGGACAGACGGGGAGTTTTTGGTCATTGTATTGTAATGAACAACTGAGAACATAGTTGTGTAGAATGTTATTTAGTGTTGGACAAGCAGATGGATGCTGGATAATCTTATAGGTAGTAAGAAACTGTGCATACATTAATTGATGGGGGTAGTGCTAACTAATTTAGGCTTTTGAGTGCTAAACAGTGGTGGGTTCTGAAAGGGGTATTTACTGCAAGTTTAGGAACTTTGTTATAACATTGTAAAAGTTCTGATTTTTGTGAAGCCTGGAGGTTAGTAAGAATGAGAGCGCCATAAAGAAGTGTGGGGAGGAGATAAGTAGTGGCAAGTGTAGTTTTAGTTGCATTGGCGAGATTGTTTTTTTACTCTGTAAAGCATCCCTCATTTTTGTTAAGTTTTTCTTATGCAAGTTTGTATATGCAGGTTGAGTTTAAGATTATCATCCACTATAAACCCTAATAATTTGCTATGAGAAGTGACTTCAGTGGTCGTATTATCGAGAGAGTACTTTAAATTTAGTTTTTTTTTATGAGAGAGGGATTTAGGGAAAAAAATAGTAGTTTTTTTTTTTTTTTAGGGTTGAGCATGAGTTGTTACAAAGCCATGTTTCACTGGCTGTTAAAGCTTTCCAAGTAGTTTTTGGAGGTGTGCCATGTTGTCAGATGTGCAAATGAGTATGGAGTCATCTGCGTACTGTATTAGGGAGGGTTTACTATTAAAATCACAAACACCAGAATAATCTCCGGTCATTCGGGTGAATCACATCACTGAAAATCAGCGCAGGAACACAGGCATTATGTTGAATATAATGCTGAATTTGAAGATTTGGCATTATTCGACATATGCCTTCCCCTGCAGCTTGCTGATGAACACTAACAGAAGTAGAATTTGTAAGCAGTACATACATACTGCACAACACAGAAATGTCTGTTTTTGTAGGGGAAAGCCCCCCTGCACCCCCCATGTCGGGGCGGCACCCCCCACACGCCCTGCAAATAATGTATTCCAACTCTGAGATCGCACTACAGTGGGGAAAAGGGTAATTTCCCGATCGCCACTCTACTGCGATCTGTAGTCATAATGCCAATGACAGGTGTGCGAAAGCCCTATGGCATTCACAAAACTGCACACTTGCACTTGTGCAGGTTAGACGAAATGCGGGTCATCCAACTGTTATTCGACATTCCCATTTTCATCTAACCTGTACTCGTGATTTTGATAGTAAACCATTAGGGAGGCCTGTTGTGTGGATGTGTGGGGGGTATTGATGAGAATGTTAAAGAGGACGGGACCAAGGATAGAGCCTTGTGGTACACCGGAGGTGACTGGAAAGTATGGAGATAGGGTGGAGTGCCATTTTACTGACTGATACCTATCGAATAGATAGCTTTTGAACCATAGAAGGGTGAGCTGAGAGAGACCTAACAAGGACATTTGAAGTAGAAGTTTGCTGTGATAAACTGTGTCAAAGGCTTTAGACAGGTCTAGAAATACAGAGGACTCTAGTTTGCCATTATCTCTAGCTTTTTTGAGAGTATCTGTATAGGCTAGAAATGCAGTGCTAGTACTATGGGAAGGACAGAAGCCATGTTGTGCGGCAGATAGGAGTTCTTCCTTCAGCATATAGTTTTGCAGTTGTTTCTGAATACATTTTTTGAGTATTTTGGAGAGGGGGGATAAGATTGCTATAGGTCTAAAATTAGTAATTTCTGTCCAGAGATAGGGAGAGTAGGATTCCTGGGCTGACCTATTTATAAGGATTGAGACAGGATAGGCAGTGCTACTGACTCCCAGAAATGTCACAACTGACTTTAAGATCCTTTCACTAAACAATACTCAGCTCAAAGTCATTTCCCAAGCCAACTTACCAGGCATAACCATTGATAATAAACTATCGTTCGACATACATAGTCAAAACACAATAAATAAAATTAACTGTAAACTTGGAATGCTTTACCACCACACAACTTCATGAACACAACAAGGATCACTCTGGCTACTGCTTACCTACTCCTCTCTCTCCTCTACGCTGCACCCATTCTGTCAAACATTCCGACTACCCTCAAAAACAAACTACAATCCTGCTATAATAAAATTGCTAGATTTGTTATTAATGCACCCCATACTGCACACCACTGCACAGTTCTCAGTTCCCTCGGATGACTCAAACTTTCACACCTCCTAGATCACCAACAACTCAACATGGCACACAGTCATATATCAGACCGATAATTGCCCAGCCCTTAACTCACTCCTCCAAATCTACACACCCACTAGGCCCCGCCTGTCAGAAGACAAACAACTAATAACCCCACACAGACCAAATAAAAGGGTCAAACAGTGTCTATTCTACATTGTAGCTAAACTTTGCAATGCCTTCCAGCAAACATCAGATCAATAACAAACCTTAAGAATTTTAAACTCACACTAAAAAAACACTGCCAAAATATTAGCATCTGCCTGTTCCAAAAAAACTTAGCAAACCTACTTTACCAAACTACCTCACCCTACCTTCCACTCCTTTAACTCTCTACACTTTCCACCTTCTTCCTAGACTGACTAATGAACTTCATATAACTTCTACACTGTATGTTTTCTCCTTCTCAAAACCCCTCCTGCAAGTCTAACTAAAAGATCATTGTAGACGTCCTTTCTAAATACTCTAACTCACATTATAATCTGTACTATTAGCCTACCATAGGAACTGTAATTACAAACAAACAAACTGAATTAAAGTAGTGTATTCCTGGATAGCAGTCACTACACTAGTAGGAATCAATAGTGACTGCCTAAAGTCAACAGTGCTACTTTTCTTACTGTAAGCTATACACTAACACATAAATGAAATGCTCACTGTACCTCCATATTGTCAAATTTTGTACTCTGCAGAAGTTTCTCTGTAATTTTCTCTGTATTTTATATTTTTATGATTTATTTTTAACTTGTGAATCTTGTTGAATGTTGTTACTTTGTGGAGCTTTTCATCCCAGGCCTCCACTGAAAATGGGTTCATGACCCAGTTGGACTTTCCTGGTCAACAAATGTCAAATAAAGAAAGAAAGAAAGAAAGAAAGAAAGAAATATTGATCAAGAGAAAGGACAGTGGCCAACTTAAGTAAGTGATCCTTAGAGTGTAAGGACTACTCCTTTGACGGGGGTATGTTACAGCCACTTTCCACCAAAGGGCAAGCAAGTATTTGCTAGCTGAAGTTAATACACATCAAGGTTCTTCATGTTAAATTTGATTATATTGTACCATGACAAAGTTCTCATTAAAAACATTTGTGAGTAATTAATGACAGACATTTGAGTTTCAGACTTCATACCTTCAGAAATGCATTGTAAAGCAAAACCTATTAATCTTAACAACTTTCTACGTTTTTAGCGCAATCTGGAACATTTCTCCCTGGGCCTCCGCTGAAAACAGGATCTGTGGAACCTAGTCGGACTTTCCCGGTCAACAAATGTTAAATAAAAAATAAATAAAAAATATGTAAGTTTTGTCCCTATCTTTGGGCTTTGCTCCCCCATTCTTTTTGGCTTGGTCTACATTTTTTGTGCTGAGAGATGGAGATGCAAAAGTGCAACCTCAAGAGATGCAGTTCTAATCCTGCGTGTGACAGTTTATAAACTTATTTAAACTTTCTATGAATTCTCATTTTAGGACTACCAATGCAGGAAAACATTATAACAAAGAACTTACAATTGCAGAGAGGCAGCTTCCTTTCAAAAGTTCTGAGACAAGGGAGTTCGCATAGGTAGGATTACCACATTTTTAAATGCCCAAAGTGGAACATTTTTGTAGAAACATGAGATTTTGCAGGACAAAACATACCTACAGCCAGTGCAAGGGACAGAACTTTACTTTTTTGGCAAAATAAAAGATTATTCTTATAGCATTTGAGTTGCTTATGCTATTTTATTTAACATTTAGATGTTTCAATTACAAAACAACGTTTATGCAACTATTAAAGAAAAGTTGGGGAATATTTTTTTCTGCAAAAAATCTCAGGACATTTGCCATTTTTTAGTTTTTTTTTCCCCCGCAGGACACGACTGCCCAAAGAGGGATAGGTGGTAATCCTATGAGGTAGTAGTACAACACACGTGACTTCTGCAAATTGGGATTGATAGCTATAACATTTACAGTGCATGACACACTTGAGTGCAAGTTTCTGTAATGAGATAGTTAGTTATAACAGAGACTCGGGTTACCTCTCTATCTGCTTCCATCACCCCAGCCAGTTCTAAAAATTCGCTAATACAATGCCGGCTTTGTATTAGAACATTACCCCACTGCGATTTTCTCACAGGAATGGGCATGGTCTAAATGACTGACAGGACAACACCGTGTGATGTTGCATGGAAAACACGGCTGAGTGACAAGCCATGCAGATTATCCACTGGCATGGTGAATATTCATTGTTTCACACAAGATGAACATGAAGTAATTTACAGTGGCACACTTTTCAAATGTAATTCCTAATCTACAGTTGGTATGAAACTGCGGAGGAAAAGAATCTGTGGAGGATGAAAAACACTATTTTCCAGTAACTGCAACAGTGAATTATTTCAAAAATGCCAAAACCCAGACCATAACCCCTGCACCCCCATCTTTCTTTACTATAATTTTGTGCAGCAATTGCTTTAGCGGGGGGGGGGGGGGTAAGCCCACTTGCACCCCCCCACCTTTCTGTAAACATATTCCTGGAGATAAAGCAACAAGCAATAATCTGAGGCAGTGGGACAATAAATACATTAAATAAATGCAATAAGAAAGACCTCCAAGAAAAGTCACCATCCACACCCCGCACCTTTACAGAACTGTAATTTTAAGTTTGTGTAATAGTGTAATAGTTTGTATACATGCAGCATATTATGTTACAGTTAGCTGCCTGTAGGGTACCAGGATCCGCCACATAACACAAGCACTCAGGTCTCTCCAGAAAAAGTACAAATACGACTCTGTCATTGTACATGGTATAAATGACCTCAGACGTACCTTCCTGGACAACATGGAAAGAGACATAGAAGAGCTCTCTGATCATGTTGTCCAGGCAGGTATGACCCTGACCCTGAGTAGCATTTTGCCCTCACCAAGAATGATGCCACAATATAAAGAAAAAATGATCAACTTCAATAATTGGCTAAGTTTCTGGTGTCATTCAAAGGGGATCCAGTATCTGTCTGCCTGGGATGACATGCTTGACAAGCCACATTGCTTCGCAAGAGATGGCCTGCACCTGTCACCCTTAGGCTTTCAAATACTGGCAAAGGCTCTTGCCGCCCCCATAGTGCCTTTTTTAGGCAAGGCTCAAAAGACAAACCCGCAACCGTAAATAGCACAAGTAACCAAAAACTGAGGGTAATGCTACTCAACACCAGAAGTCTAAACCTCAAAATGCACGCAATTGAGGCACTCCTCAGTATTAAGAACATCGATATCTGTGCAGTAACAGAAACCTGGTTTAAGGCTCCAGAGAGCACCACAGCACTACTAGGCTATAACTCATACCATACCATACCTTTTGGCCACAGAACCCGGACCAAAACACAAAAGGTGGGGGTGTATCCATATTCATCAAGGATACTCACACCTCCAGGTTAGTGGCGCAGCATGATGCATCAGAGATGATCCACGTACAACTAACAATGGGAAAACTGCAATCCGAATTGTAGCTTGCTACAGATCACCCACCATGACCCAGGACCCCCATCCTGCATTTCTGGAGACACTTGGAAATATGAAGGTCCTACCAAACACCCTAATACTGGGTGATTTCAACTACCCAAACATTAACTGGGAGAACTAATGAAGTACTAACTCCCTTGCCCAATGCTTTCTAGAATTTATAAACTCGAATGCCCTGGATCAACTGGTCAACACCCCCACCAGAGGGAACAACCTATTGGACCTGGTCATCACCAACATGGGCGACCAGTGTTCCACACCTGACGTCAACCCCTCACTGGTTAGATCAGACCATAGACTAATCACTCTGGATATTCACATTCCGCCCCCAACCCCAGTCAAAGAAACCACCATGAAAAACTTTTCAAAAGCAAACTTCACATTGCTTAAGACTGAGGTGGAAAGGTTCACAGCCCCCACACCAATGGACAATGCTGTCCAAGCTGCTGAAACTTATACAAAGGCACTCTATGATCATCTGCAGGAATACATGGATCGTGCTATCTCAAGTAAAACCAAGACTCACTCCTCCAAGAAAAGGAAACCAGTCTAGTGGACCCCTGCCATAAACAGGGTTGACAATAGAAGGAGGAAACTAGTACAGATAAGAGCAAAATCCCTAGAAGGAAAGACATCCCTGATCAGTTATCAGCAAGAAACTATGATCCCTCATTAAATCATCCAAGGCTAGTTTCGAAAGAAAAATTGCCAAGGACTCCAAAGATAACCACAAAATATTCTTTAACTATGTCAAGAACCTAATTGAAAACTCTCAGATCTGCTCTGAGTTGGTGCAGAATGGCACAAAATACACTGAAACGACTGATATTGCCAACATTTTGGCAGACAGGTTCAGTGCAAACTTCACACCCCTCTCACCCATTAAAGGGCCCATAACCATACCAGAAGAATGTAAGGCCCCAGAAATCACCGACACACAGGTTAAAACAACCCTATCCAAAGCCAATAACACAGCCTCAACGGGACCAGACAGTGTCCCAGGCTGTGTCTTACAAGAGCTTCAAAATGAACTAACCCCTTACCTAAACACACTGTTCAAACTCAGCCTCTCTACAGGCTACATACCCACAGAGTGGTGCACAGCAACAGTTATCCCACTCCACAAAGGTGGAGCCACAATGGACCCTGGGAACTATCACCCTATAAGCCTGACTAGCCTGGTCTGCAAGGCTATAGAGTGCATCATCATGGAACTCATTAACAGAGACATTGGGAACCTCCAAACTTTGGACCCCTCCCAGTTTGGCTTTGTTAAGGGCAGATCATTCCTCCTGAACCTGGTGGACTTCTTTGAGACAGTTACTGAGACATTAGATGAGGGTAAGGAGGTCCACACAGCCTACCTAGACCTTGCAAAGGCTTTTGACACCATTCCCCATTCTGGTATTACAGACAAACTCACCAACCTGAACATTAACCCCTATGTCACGAGATGGGTTGCAAATTGCCTCATGGACAGAACCCACACAGTGAGAGTTGTAGGCTCTAAGTCTGACTCTAAACCGGTTATAAGTGGCGTCCCCCAGGGCTCAGTCCTAGGACCCCTCCTGTTCGGTATATACTTCTCAGAGGTACAGGCAAGCACAAGAGGACTTTGGCTGACCAAGTTCGCAGATGACTGCAAACTAGGGACCATAATTGATTCTCCGGCTGATACAGACACCCTCCAGATGGGCCTCACTGAGACGAGGACCTGGTGTCAAAATCACCTCAAGCTGAATGCCAAAAAGTGCATAGTCATCCCCTTTGGAAAAAAACAAAGTACCCACGAACTACCACATAGGTGGTAGTCCCCTAAATACAGAAAAAGTAATAAGGGATCTGGGGACCCAAGTAGATAGCAATCTCTCCTTTGATAATCATATTGTTAAGATGGTTAGAAGATCCTTCTATGTGGCCCACCTAATCTCAAAAGGGCTTGCATCCAGAACAAAGGAGGTTATTGTGCCTCTCTAGTCATCACTTATTAGACCCATTATAGAATACAGTGCCCCATTTGGGATGTACCTTACAAGACACCTGCAACAGCTAGAAAGACCACAAAAGTACCTCACCAAGAGGATTACTGGCCAAAAACAAATGACCTATACAGCCCGAATAAAGAAACTCCAGATGCACTCGATTGCATATCGCTTACTCAGGGGTGATCTCTGCTTGACATACAAGGCCATGTCCAACCCAGAATTGATAAATATGCTCCACCTAAAAAAAACAAATCCCTGAGAGACACATGCTCTAGGGATATAAACCTTACCACAACAATAAATAGGACGTGCTAGAGGGATAGATTCCTGACCCAGAAATTCCCCATGCTTTGGAACAAGATTCCAATATACATCAGGCAAAGCCCCTCACTAGCACTCTTCAAGAGAAACCTTGATGGGTGGATGGGAAACAGAAAATTTACCCTGGGGATCACTGCAGTGGCTTTGCTGGACAGAGGTGCAGGGAACTAACGGCTCTGCTGGTCAGAGACACAGGGAACTAATCTAAGGGGGTGGCGAAAGCCAACACACTCTGGCTAGGCTTATAAATGCCTTTGGGCAGATAGCCTAGTACTTACCTATGAACCTATGTGTTTGAACCCCTCACCCTTTAAAGAAATGTAATTTTTAAGTGTAATAGTGTACTGCTTTTTATAAATGCAGCATTTTCTGTGTTTGTTTGAATAGGTTATGGAATATATCAAAGCTTTTGATCACTGGAAATTGGACTGCTGTTGTGTCACAATTCTAGTACCAGGAAATAACGGTGAAAAGGGTTTTATTGAAATAATTGCAATGCTTTGTATATTCATTTTGCCTTTTTTAATTTCTCCAAGTCTTTTGGGTTTCTAATACCATGACAGGAATGGACCCCATTCCTGAGTCAAAGTACAAGTAAAGTTCATTAAATTAGTATTGTTTCATTCTTTGATGTTAGCCAAAAGTGCTCTTCGCAGCACCCAAATTGTGCCCAGTAATGACTCCTTCTGTGTTATATGAATTGGTAACATATCTAAATACGATTGTAAATTATTTTTATAAGACCAGTTGCTCCTACTACTATTGGAACTGTCTGGGTATCTTTCTTCCACATGACTCTCGTTTCTGCCTGCAGATCGAGGTATTTTATGACTTTGTGTCTCTCTGTATGCAAGACACTGTAGTCACTAGGTGTGGCGATTTCAATAATCAATGTTACTGTTGTCTTCTTTTCTTGGACCACTATATCCGGTTTTCTAGCATCTATTTTTTGGACTGTTGGTATTGGGTGATCCCATGTGATGTAAACTTCATCATTTTCTATGATTCTCTGTGGCTCATGTTTCCAGTGTTTTTCAGCCACTTCAATACCATAATGTTTGCACAATCTCCAGTGTAACAATCTTGCCACATTATTATGCCATTCAGTATACAGTCCCTCTGCCATTAGAAAGTCGCAACCAGCAATAAGGTGTGTGACTGTTTTCAATTCGGTTCCACAAAACCTACATATGTCTGTTTCTCCCACATGTTCAATGGACTTAGTAAACCAGTGTGCACATAACTCACTATCTTGGGCTGCCAGTATTAGCCTTTCATTTCTTGATGTAAATTCACCTCTCCTTAACCATTCCTGCATTCATTCTTGATCAACATGAGGCTCTTCCAGAAGTTTTCTATACTTGCAACTATATTTATGTTTTTCCACATTTCTTGCCTTCTCATCTGGTCCTTCACTTTATATTCTTTCCTTTGTTTTTTAGCACATTCAGTTGCTGTCTGGTTTTTATCCACTTCTGGTTTGATTTCCATTCCTGCTTGACATTGATATGCTTCTGCTAAATTAAGCAGAGATGTCATCTTAGATTTATTCTCCTCATGTTTCAAAACTTTCACCACATTTGGATCTTGTGAGGTCAGTAGATATGTGTGGAGTCCCACGATTGCAGATCTATACATGTAATCAATTTCAAGGAGGCCCATCCCTCCTTCAGAATGGGGAATATATAATTTTGGTATACACTGATTTTTATAAATCATTTGGTGAGCATGAAGCATCCTTCTTGTTTTAATATTCAATCTATCCAACAGTTTTTGGGGCCAGTCAATCACTCCAAAACTATAAGCCAGGACAGGAACAGCAAATTGATTTATAGCTTGGATCTTATTCCTAGACGTCAGTGCTGTTTTCAGGATTAATTTAAGTCTTCTAAAGTACTCCTTACTAAGCTTTATTCACATTTTTTCATGTTTTATTGCTGATCCTTCATCAGTTCCCAAGTATTTATACACCCCCTCTTGCTCAACTTCTTTTATATCACATTCTTGTCCCAAACTGATGTTTTCCTGGTGCTGCAATTTTCCTTTTTTAAAGGTTGCTTTTGCACATTTATCAAGACCAAATGACATTCCAATATCATCTGAAAAAGTTTTGACAACCTTCAGCTGTGATTTCAGTTCCTCATCTGATGAGCTATACAATTTTAAATCATTGGCAAAGAGAATATGAGAAGTCATTAGACGTTGTTTTCTAGAAGCCAAATAATAGCCATGACCTAAGCTGTTAAGTAAACAGCTTAATGGATTAATGGCAAGGCAAAATAGCAACGGTGACAGGGAGTCACCCTGGAATATCCTCCTTTGGATTTTTATCCCTGGAATAATAATCTGTCCTTTATCATGGCTTAATTGCAAAGTGGTCTGCCACTGTTTCATGGTTACTGTAATGTAATCAATCAGTGTAGGATGTACTTTATACATTTTTAAGCACTCTTTTATCCATGAATGTGAGATACTATCAAATGCTTTTTTATAGTCAATCCATGCCATACTTAGATTCTTCCCTTTCTTACAGTTCTCCACTATAACTTTATTTAACAACAAATGATCCTTTGTTCTATATGACTTTCTTTTATTGCCCTTTTGTTCTACTGCCATAATTGAGTTTTCTTCTAACTGACTATTAACTCTGTCAACATCAATCCCCATGTATAGTTTATATGTCATCGGAAGACAAGTTATTGGTCTATAATTTTTAGGGTAGCTTGCAGGTTCACTCTTAAGTAAGAGCATTGTTTTTCCTGTTGTTAACCAGTGCGTTGTCTGTTCGGGGTGTGCATATAACTAGTTCTTACTCATGGCTAGATCCTCGTGTAAAGAAGTTAATACTTTAAGCCAAAAGTTAGGTACTGCATCTGGGCCTGGGGTTTCCCAATTATAGGCTTTTCTCAACTTTGTTTCAATCTCTCTGGCTGTTATTTCATCCCATTTCATATCCTATACCTTTAACCTTCTTATTCTTTCTTTTACTTCTTCTATCCATTTAGCATCTTTGTTATGTTCCACAGGCTCTTCATAGATACTTCTCCAAAATGTATCTACTTCCTCTTTTTTCGGCAGTCTATCAATTCCTTTTACCTTATTTCCCAATTACTATAAAACTTTTTTGGGTCATCAGTAAATTGCTTATTTTGTGCTTTTCCCTTATATTTATCTTTGTATCTTCTGAGTCTTTCCGCCTGTTTTGAAATTTTTATTTTTTTATCTCCAATAGTGCATAATAGATCCTGGTCTGTTCTAATACTGTGCACTGCTTTTATCACATCTATCTTTCTTAATATTTTTGTTGATCTGTTCCCTCTTCTATAATCTTATACCAATGACACTTCTTGTCTTAGCTGCTTTATAGTTTTCTCTATTCGATATTTCCATGGTGGTATTTGCTTTCACCCCCCTTCCCTCGCTACCCTATGTTCCTGTGGTAGAATTTTATCAGTTATTAATTTAGCAACACAGTAATATATTCTGTTTACTTCTGTTATATTGCATGGATCTCTATGGACAGTCCTAATTACTGTGTTCATTTGTTTTATCAAGCATCTGACTTTTGGGGTTTTATTAACCTTCTGCAGTCTATTTCTCTCATTGATCCTGATATATCTGTCTTTGTCTATTAAATCAAGCAATTCTTCTCTTAACTCCTTTTCTTCCATACTGAGGGCACATCCCTTCTTTTCCATTTCCTGCGGGCATTCTATAGAAAGTTCTATAACATCTTCTTGTGGCACATTCTCTTCAATTTCATCCTGTGTCATCTGTTGTTTTGTCATATGGAAACTCACTGGCCTATCACTCCTCAACATTGAATGCATCAGAGTTTCCACAGTTTCCTGTTCCTTTCCTTCCTGTCTAGCTTCAAGTGAACCTTTATACTGGTTTCCTGTGGAAGGCTCCAAAATATCTTGCTATGGCACCTGACCTGTTGCCTGTTGTGGTGCTTTCTGCATTTGATTTTCTACACTGAATCCTTCTCTTTGCAGCTGTTCCATTACCTCAGTTTCTATTTGTTTGACTTTCCCATTACTAATCTATTTTTCTACTTTTCCTCTTAGTCTTCTTATTTTTTTGTATTGTAAAGTTTTCCATATCCGGATTCCTTTGCCTATATTTTTCTTCAAATATCTTTGGTGCTGCTCTTTTTGTATTAGTTTTGCTTTCTCCGTTGCATAAATATTACACCATATTAAATCTCTTTTCCTTTCCCCTGTCCATATTTCTTCTTCACTTGTCTCCTGATCTTCTTGCTTTTCCTTATTCTGGGGACTCACTCAATCATGCTGTGATGTAGTCTGTTTTAGACCCTCTAAATTCAATCCTTCACTTCGTAGGCACTCCATAACTTCAACTTCTATTTCTTTAACTTCTACTTTACTAATCATCTTTTCTACAGTAAATCTTTGTGCTTTTAGTCTTTTTATTGTGAAATTTCCATATCTGGATGCCTTTGCCTGTATTTTTGTTTGAATATCTTTGAAACTGCCTTCTGTATATTAGTTAACTTGGCTTTCTCCTTTGCATAAATATTGCACCATATCAAATCTCTATTTCTTCCCCATGTCCGTATTTCTTTTTTATATTTTTCAACATGCTTCCTGGCTAGCTAAGAACATAAAGCAAGTCATGTCATCCAGAGACAAAGCCTGGAAAACTTGGCAAAAAAACAAACCCCCCACCAATCTCATGAAATAAAAACAACTTCGAAATCAGGCTAAAAAATTAGCTGTTAAAAACAAAAAAGAATACATACAAACCTTCCAAGGGCAGCATAAACAAAATCCACAAAAATTCTTGGGAGCAATTAACACCCTCCTCCACTCAGGAACAAATAGTACCCCATGCCCAAACCCAGAAAAAAACTTCCTCTGAACTAGCCTCACTCTTCAACACATACTTTATTGATACATCGCCAAACTTACAACTACCTTCCCTCTCACCACTACAGACCCATTAGGAACACCAAATCTTAACCCTTCAAATCCCCTAATGACATTCTCACTATCACCCATTTCCACAGCAACCATTCAGAAGCTTCTTTTTAAACTAAAAGCCTGCACAAATACCCCTGACAACTTACCTGCAGAATATTTAAAAATGGCAGCCCCCTCCATCGCTTAACCAATCAGCATTCTCCTAAACAGGTCCATTCAAGAATCATGTGTACCAGATATCTGGAAGAAAGCTTTTGTCATCCCTCTTCACAAAGGAGGCAATAACCCTGACATCTCTAATTTCCGCCCCATTGCCATTCTTTCCCCCCATCTCTAAAATATTAGAGAAATGCATCCACTCCCAACTCTCAAGGCATCTAGTAAAACACCAATTACTTTCCCCCACTCAACACGGATTCAGGCCTGGACACAGCACAAACACAGCCCTTATATTCTTCTTAGACACAGTAAACAGAGCTCGCGATGCTGGCTCCTTAGTCTCTGCTCTCTTTCTGGATTTATCTAAGGCATTTGACACCATCTCCCACTCTCTACTAATTACTAAACTCTCCAGCCTTAACCTGTCTCCCTACACCATACAGTGGTTTACCAACTATCTCAGCAACAGGCAGCAATCCACTAGGTGGCAGCACTCCTCCTCGCCATTTATTAATACTACAATGAGTTCCTCAAGGCTCAATTCTGGGTCCCCTCCTTTTCAGTATATTTGTCAATAACTTTCATAATACTCTTACAGTCACCCAATATGCTGATGACTCTACCATCATCTGCTCCTCAAAATCTGTCACAGAACTACAACATCATACCCAAGAAGCATTTATCTCCACAGAGCACTGGATGTCCCAAAATCACCTAGCCCTTAACCCCAATAAAACAAAACTATTACTATTTACCCGTACAAAATCTAGCCCTATGACAAAACTCAATTCACCATAAGTGCCCAAAATAACACTATCATTGAAGTTGTCCCTAGCACCAAACTGCTAGGGGTCATCATTGATGACAAGTTAACTTTTGACCTTCACCTCCACAATAACATAAAAAAAACACATCAAAGATTGGGTGCCTTATATAGGCACAACTATTCCCTCAGTCTCCCTGCAAAAAAACCTTGGCATCATCCTTCCTACTTCCTACCCTTCTATATGGAGCCCCTATCCTCACCAACCTCCAAGCCTCCTTAAAAAGGAGTTGGACATTTGTTACAACAAAGTGGCTAAATTTGCTACCAACGCAAAATATTCCAATCACCACTGCTTATCTCTCCATGAACTAAAGTGGCTTGAATCCTCTCACCACCTTAGTTACATACAACTAACTACTGCCCATAAGATAATCTTTCAACCTGAAACCTGCCCTTCCATCGCATCCATACTGACCACTTACCATCAAATCGCCATCTCAGGTCTGAAAACAAAATGTTATTATCCATTCAGAAACCTAAACTCTCAGCTGTCCAAATACTGTACTCTCATTCTGTCTCCAAGTTATGGAATAATCTCCCTCCCCCACTCATATCAATCAATAATCCTGCTTCCTTCAAAAAATCCCTCAAACTACATGTTTCTTCAAACTGGCTATGCCCCCGTACACCACCTAACAAACCCAACAAC
Organism: Protopterus annectens; assembly: GCF_019279795.1. Classification (NCBI taxonomy): domain Eukaryota; kingdom Metazoa; phylum Chordata; order Ceratodontiformes; family Protopteridae; genus Protopterus; species Protopterus annectens. The sequence continues at coordinate 921,666,818 of NC_056748.1, read as the reverse complement.
TGAATTCCTTCTCTTACTATAGTCACCATTTAACTGTTGCTATTTATGTCAAAGGAAAAATATACTTTAAAAATGATGAAAACACGGTAGGTTCAGGTTAAGGCACTTTAATCTTGCAGCAAGGAGACAAAAACATGCTAATACAGAGTTTGTCTAACTAGAAACAGGAAATGCTAACATTTTTATACACTTTCTAATAAGACATTGCCTACCAAGCTGACGTAGTGAATCACAAGTTCTGTCATCATCACTGAGTAATAATTGTTTTAACAATATTCTGCTGATTTATCAATTTTTGTGAGAAACTTCCTAAGGAAAACAACGTGGCCTTGGCTACCACCGGTTAAATATATGCAATGTTACCATTCAAGGTATTATGGCTAATTCGAGCACAAAGCAAGTAGTTCATTTCTCTAACAGTCCTTTGTCTATATTATCTCTAAACTCCTGCAGCTGCACATGTTCTCATACTTCAAACAGAGATGATTGTTTAAAATCATTACATTTACAGAATATAGCATTGTTCATTCATTTTCTCCTGACCTAGCAAATAATCACCTGCTTCTCAAGTACATTTCCAAAAGCCATAAACATGAATATTGCTGTGCTAGCAATTACTAGGTCAGAGGACATATTGCAAGTTTCAGAAAGCACACTGCAGTTTCAAAAAGCATCTTTTCAGTCTCATATGAAACTCAACTGTATATAAAACAGTGCATATAAAATAGAATGAAAAACGTGTTAACCATTTTAGTTTCTAATTAGCATTAAGCATACACACATTAATACATTTTTTTCTGACATTTCCCCCTGTTAATACTTTTTAATTCTATTTTCAAAAGAATAAACAGTCTGTTTCTTTTCCTAACCTCTTCCATTCAGGATTTGCAGTTAAGAAAGTCATTCAGTTTAAACTTATGAAAGTGTTTCACATTCTAACAATTCTTCAAGCTCAGTACTTTGATACATAGTCTCAGAAACTGATATATCTATAAATTCTTTGATTAACTTTTTCATGCAGGGGATTCCACAACAAATACAAGCTCCTATTAGGAGCAATCCCACACAAATGGCAATCAAGATGTTCATTAGGATGGAACCCCACCCCCAAACAAGTTCTGAAAAACATCCATCAGAGGGTTTGGGACTGTCTTGGTCATGGCCGACATCTGCTGTATCACCTCAAGGTGGTCGTTTATCTCATGCTGATGATCTGGTATATACGCACAGCACTCTTCTTTGATTAAAGCGCATGTACCACCCCTCACCGCTAGGGTGATGTTAAGAGCCATTCGGTTCTGGAGCACTACAGTTCTCATAGCATTCAGTTCATCAGTTATCAGTTCAAGAGCAGAAAAAGTTGCATTACTCATTACTTTGAGAAGTTTGGACAGTTTTCGCAGCTCCCAAATCGATTTTACTGTGCCATATGCAGGTAATATGCCTGCCCACGATATAACAGCATCACTCAAGTCCATGTGTGTCAGTTTGGTACCCACAGTATATTAATCTTTCCAGCCCACCTCGATCTGTCCCACTGGATTTTCAGGCTTTTTGACAGCTTTCTTGGTCACATCTCAGGTATTTTGAATATTACTCTGAGGCAAAACTGCAGTGTGCCGTATGGCCGGGACCAGGTACCCCAAAAAGCAACTGCCGGACGAATTCTCAGGTAACCATTTATATGCTTTTTTATCACACACAAAATAACAATCCTCTACCTCAGTAGCTACTTTGTTACGAAATGACTGCCCTGCATGAAACATTTTCCTATCTATTACAGATAATTGTTTAAAAAGTACAGGATTACGTTGCACTTGGTCAATAGTCTTATGCATGGACTCAAGAAATGAGTCATAGTTTGAACTACAAGTTCCACCCATTTTGTTTGCTTTGGTATGACATTTATAATGTACAGTCACATTACACTTGCTTCAACCCACTTGAATTGTGTCATTCGTATAAAAACATACAATTCCCTTTTGTGTCACAGGCAAATACAGTGCTATCTTATCATATGCTTTAATAGCTACTGTGTCATGAACCAAATTTTCCCAGGTCTCATTGAGCCCTAGGGGGACTGCAGTCATTAATAACCCCCCCGTATGCTGTTGGTATGGCTGTACAGATCCAGCAGTTCGAAACATTAAAAGTCTCAGCATACACACGTGTAATTGCCTGATAAGTGTTAAAGTTTGGGTGCCAGTCTATGTTCGGCTCATCACGCTTAATCAGTTCAACTTTTGTGGCAGGGAAAAGGAAAGGCCACAACAAAAAGAACAATGTTATCAGTATAGCTACCAGAATAATCATGCAAGTTTACTGAGGTTGTTCTGTGTCTCTGTTTGTTCTATACCTGGTCATTTTGTTCTCATTGTACAACAATAACAAGGTTTTTGTCCAGTTCAAAGTTCTTAACCAGTTTACAGTGTGTCAAATGAATCCAGGATGCTCGCTCCGTGATCTTGACTGCAGTGGGTGTCGATAGTAGTACCTAGTACGGCCCTTCCCACTTCAGAGAACTCCAGTTTTTTCTCTTCACTATCTTCACCCAGACCCATGTGCCTGGGGCTACTGCTGCTTCCGATGGCTTCGTTTGCTCTTTATCTGAAACAGAATTTAACTGCAAAAGTTTGTTATTCAAAAATCGCCTCATATACCCTGCAAGTGAACTGTCAGCCTCCTGTTCTGCAGACATGAGAGGTTTCCATTGAGGTGTATAATATGCCCTCCCAAACAGAACTTCAAAAGGAGTTAACCCTTTTGCATTTGGAACAGTTCTCATGCTCAACAGTGCCAGAGGCAAACAGTGCACCCAGTTCTTTTGTGTCTCACTAATCAATTTTCTAAGCTTATTCTTCAACACCCCATTATGCCTCTCTACTAATTCTGCAGATTGGGGGTGGTATGCACAATGGTTTTTCAGCGATATCCCAAAATAGCGACTAAGTTGCTGTATAGTTTGATTTACAAAGTGTGTGCCATTGTCACTATAAATCTTTTCCGGTATGCCAAATCTAGAAATAATTTCTTTAACAAGGACTTTTGCAACAGTAGCTGCATCTGGATTTTTTGTTGGAAAAGCTTCCACCCATTTGGAAAACATATCTATAATGACAAGGCAGTATTTCTTATTTTCGCATTTGTTCAGTTCTATAAAATCCATACAAATAGTATGGAACGGATACGGTGGTATAGGGAAATTCCCCTTGCTTAGGTTTCAATGCCCCTTGTGCATGATGCTTGTTACAAACATGGCATGCTGCACAAAAAATTTTTGTGTAATTTGCAAATCCATACATCGTAAACACTCGATTCACTAACTGTACCATCCCCCCTGTTGAGACATGGCACTGCCCATGGCTCAACAAAGCTGCATATCTAAACAAGTTAGATGGTAAGATCGGTTTCTTTTCTTTGGAGATGTACAGTCCCTTCTCAAGGATTGCTCCTTGTCTTATCCACTTCTGTTTTTCTACATTTGTAGTAAGTGTCTGCATTGTTTTTAACATTTCTAAATCTAAAATCTCAGATGGTTGTAATTCCTCACTCAAAAGAAAAACTTCTGAAGCTGAAGCTGCTTGTTTTGCAGCTGTATCAGCCCTCACATTACCTTTTGAAATTCTATCCTGTTGCTTGGTATGAGCTACACATTTGCAAATAGCTACTTTCTGAGGTAACTGAATAGAGTCTAACAAATCTAAAATAAATTGTGCATGGTTAATTGGTTTACCAGTAGATGTTATCATTCCTCTATTTTCCACTGCTGTGCAAAAACATGTACAGTAGAAAAAGCATACTGACTGTCAGTAAAAATGTTTACTTTCTTACCTTTTGCTAAGGTACATGCCCTTGTCAAGGCAATCAATTCTGCTGCTTGTGCAGATAAGTTGTGTGGTAAAGACTTTGCTTCTAAAATCTCAGTATCAGAAACTACTGCATACCCCACTAGATTCTACCCTGCAGGACCCCTCCTGCACGAGCCGTCAACATAATATGGCACCTCGGCATCATCCAAGGGAACATCTGTAAGGTCTTTTCTAGGTAGTGTCTTTTGCTCAATCTCCTGCAGGCAGCAGTGTGGTTCGCCCATCTGCAGGGGTTGGGAGCAAGGTTGAAGGATTCAAAGTAGTGCATCGTTCAATTGTCATATGAGGTTGGATCAACAGTATAGTCATACAGGAAAGATGTCTAGCAGGAGAAAGATATGCTACTTTTTCTTGCAGCAAAATAATCGCGACTGCATGAGGCACTCTCAATGTGAGAGGGTGGAACAGTACTACTGAGGCTGAAGCCTGCACTGCCATTGCAGCTGCGACTACTGCTTGTACACAGTGTGGCAAGGATCGCGCCACTGGGTCTAGCTGTGATGAATAATAAGCTATGGGGCATTGTTTGTCCCCATGCTGTTGTGTTAACACTGATGTCATATAACCTTGCTTACAATCTACAGTTTGGAAAAATTGCTTATGATAGTTTGGCAATCCTAAAACTAAGGAAGAAGCTATCAGTTGTTTCAGTTTGCAGAAAGCTGATTCTGCTTCTGGTGTCCACTGTAATAAATCCTGTGCTGCCATCGGCTTTTTGAATATCAAATAAGTCAGCAGAGCAGACTCCAAAGCATAGTTTGGTATCCAACACCGACAAAAGTTAGTGGTACACAGGAAGGACATCATTTCCTTCTTGGTAGTTGGTTTAGACGCTTGTAATATTGCTGTTTTTCTGTCTTCATCTAATATTCTGCCTTCTTTGGATATTACATATCCCAGGTTTTTAACCTGTTTTTTCCAAAGTTGCAGTTTGTTTTTGTTTACCTTGTGTCCTTGAGTGGATAAAAATTGTAATAATGCTATGGTATCCTCTCTGCATTCTTGCTGGGTGGGAGCTGCCAGCAAAATGTCGTCTACATAAAGTAAAATCTGACTACCTTTCGGTGGGATAAACCCCGCCAGGTTACTTGCCATTTCTTGTGCGAATATTGTTGGACTTTCACAATATCCCTGTGGTAGTCTCGTATATATATACCGTTTCCCCTGAAATGTAAATGCAAACCAATGTTGGCTATCTGGGTGTATCGGTATTGAGAAAAATGCATTGCTAATATCTACCACAGAAAAATACTTTTGTTGAGGTTTCAAATCATTCAATAAAGTGTGTGGATCTGGCACCGTAGGTGCCCTAGGTATAACTGCGTCATTTATAGCTTGTAAATCTTGGACCATACGCCATTCCCCATTTGCTTTCCTAACAGGAAATAAGGGTGTATTACACGGTGAATCAGGGGATTCTATTAAGACTCCTTCCTTAAGTAAGGCTGCTATTATAGGTTTGATTCCTACTTCTGCATCCTTTCTTAAGGGATACTGTCTCTTTTGAGGTCTAAATGCTGATTTTGGCGTAATAGTAACTGGTCCTGCTGTACGAATAAGTCCTACATCTGATTTCCCTGTTGACCAGAGAGTCTCTGGTATGTCTTGCAAGACTTTTTCCTCTTCCACTAGTAAAAGTGCTACTCAGCTATCCTCATTTGCCTGTGAGTGCACAGCTGGGTGTGTCTGTGTTATCCAGTTCAATTTCTGCTTTTGTACTCCTTGTTCAGAGAGTTCTAACTCTGTCTGTTTTTCCCACTTTGTGACTTTTTCTCCTAGGTCTGCCCACTTCAAATTTCTATCTTTAGTTAAGCTTACATGTGGTAATCGATTAGATTTGTAAAGTGCTAGGAATTCCTGGGGCAATGAACAGCTTACTACACTGTTTCCTTCTGTGTCCCAGTACAAATTCCATAATACTAACCTATTAGCATGGTTTCTAAACAGTTCTTGCTCATATTTTTTATCAGGTCCTGGTCTGTTACAGTAATATAGAATGCAATGCAACAAATGCTGTTTATCAGTGTCAAGGGAGGGGGATTTACTGATGGCTACATTCATCAATTCTTCAGTTACTGCCCCTGGACCAGTCGTAACTAAGTCCTGGCTGTACCAATAAAATGTTTCACCCTCCGGTCATACTACAAAAGTATCCATTTGTCACTGTGCTTCCATACCCTGCATAGTTGGAACTACGGCTATGACAAATATCTGCATTAAGTCTTTGCACAAGAGATTCACTGGGCATTTTGCAGAAACAACAATTTTGCTTTTCTGGGTCATCCCTGAAACAGGGTCAGTTATCGCTATGTTATGGGAGATTGGCTCCCGATACAGCTGTCCATTAGCTGCTTTCACTAATATGTAGTCCAGTGATTCTGAATTTTCTGGTAGTTTGGAAGGATGTATCAGGGTCCGTGAAGCCCCTGAGTCACACAGAAATTTGACTTCCCTCCCCTCTACCAGAAGTGTAACTTCCGGTTTTGTGTCTGCTAAGTAGAGCTCTAAGCTCAATAATGCTAAGTCCAAAATTTCATTTTCTTCATTATCTATGAATTCATGTACATCCGCTATTCCTTCTGTCACATCCTCTACTCTTTCTACCACATTTGCATTTGTCTTTTCTTGTTTATTCCTATCCAGTGATTCTTGACTATCATATAGTCATTCCTCACCCTCCTTATCTTCTGTGGTTGCCTTCTTATTTAGTCTGCAATCCCTTGCCAAATGTTCATTTTTCCCGCATTTGAAACATTCACCCCTTTTCTTTCTTTCTTCAAAGTCTTATGATCGTTTATCAGATTGTTTGTTTCCCTGGGTATTTTTCTTACCCTTCTTCCCAGTTTGTACTACAAAGACTTCTGACCCATCTTCTACTGCAAATACTTGAGTTTTCTTTTTCTTTTTGCTATTAAAATGCCTTTCGGCATGTCCTGCATATTCAAGTAATGACTGTAATCTACTTGTTCGATGATCTACCATGTGCTTTGTAATAAAGCTGCTAATGGGTGCAATACTGCCTTTTAAAAATGCATTCTTTAGCTGTTGCTCATATGGGGAATCATGTGTTTGATCTTCAGGTACCTGCATTCCACAATGGTTATTAAAACATTCCAATAATCTGGCATAATATCTATCAACAGTTTCACCTTCTTGTTGTATGCATTGATTAATGCAAGTCCAATCAGCCCTAGGCTTCCATTTCTCAGAGATTCGGTCTGTCAGACCTTTCACTCTGTTGTCCAGTTCTGCATTACTATGTGGGAGTGGCCTAAGCTCTGCATCACGGGGATTCCAGTTGCCACTGATCATGTGCCATTCTGGACCTGCAATTTGTCTAACTACTTTTTCTACTTCTTCTCCATTCAAATGGTAACTTAACCTCATGCCCTGTAAGTCTTCTAAAAAGTTTCTAAAATTAAATTTTGGATGGGGAATTCCCTCTGTGGCTATTCGGATGTCTTCCGGTGTCCATGGTCTATATACTAGAAGAGTCGGATCCTGTCCTGCCTGTCCTGCCTGTGGATTTGGTACTTCTATGAGTGGACATATTTCTTCCTCACTCATAGCTTGTGAATTTCTATTTATTTCTTATTTATTCCTCTCAAGTTGCGTGTTCGAGACCTGGTTTTGATAGGATCCCTGACAAACGGTTTTGATTTTGCAGGAACAGCTGGGTATAGTGGAGGTGAATCAGCTTGTTCACTTGCTTCATATTCCGGTAAGGGAAGCGGAGGGGGCGGAGGAGGGGCTGTTGCTATTACCAAGTTGTTGTCTTCTTTATCTAAGAACATTGCTTTTGAATTTTTAGCCTTTTGTTCCCTGCGGTTTGCTTCCTCAAGCCACCTGTGTGCCTGAGGGACTCCTAATTATTGTTGCTTTTTTAGCTGACCTTTCGTGTCTGTTTTAAGTTGTCTAACAAGTTTAATAAGTGAAGATTTATCTAAATTACCATCAAATTTGTATTTATCAACCCATTTTATATAATACTTAACATTATCGGCACGCTGTAATTGCATATATTTCGTGTCTTCGGTTAGGGGCGGGTCTCGGGAACTTTTCGTGCACTGATTTCCCATGTTGCCTTAACTAAGTTAAAAATTGTTACGTAACCCTTTTTATCACGTGGTACCACGATTTTACACCTTGTCACAGTTTATCTAGAATAACTGCCTACCTATTCTGTTTTCCTGATCTATGACAAGACAGCAATATTTTTGTCCCTGATCTGCACATGCAAATCTTCCTGACAAAACAGTACTGTAACAAGTCTCTGATCTAAAACAGAAAAAAGGTAAATTCCTCCTTACCTGACCCTCCGTGAGTTGATCCACCGGAACATTGACTCGTCCTCCAATCCCAGATCAGAAACAGTGGCTGGCTACTTTCGAACGACAATTCAGTCGGAGGTCTTTCAAAACAGAAGAGCCGATGTGGCCACTTCTCCGTATGGGTACATGCCACCGGGCCCAATTCTGACCTGGGCCTAGAGTGAGAGGTACTTTCCGGTCCGAAGGACCAAACTGTCAAAGGAAAAATATACTTTAAAAATGATCAAACCATGGTAGGTTCAGGTTAAGGCACTTTAATCTTGCAGCAAGGAGACAAAAACGTGCTAATACAGAGTTTGTCTAACTAGAAACAGGAAATGCTAACATTTTTATACACTTTCTAATAAGACATTGCCTACCAAGCTGACGTAGTGAATCACAAGTTCTGTCACCATCATTTAGTAATAATTGTTTTAACAATATTCTGCTGATTTATCAATTTTTGTGAGAAACTTCCTAAGGAAAACAATGTGGCCTTAGCTATCACCGGTTAGATATATGCAATGTTACCATTCAAGGTATTATGGCTAATTCGAGCACAAAGCAAGTAGTTCATTTCTCTAACAGTCCTTTGTCTATATTATCTCTAAACTCTTGCAGCTGCACATGTTCTCATACTTAGAAAAGAGCTGATTGTTTAAAATCATTACATTTACAAAATATAGCATTGTTCATTCATTTTCTCCTGACCTAGCAGATAATCACCTGCTTCTCAAGTACATTTCCAAAAGCCATAAACATGAATATTGCTGTGCTAGCAATTACTAGGTCAGAGGGCATCTTGCAAGTTTCAGAAAGCACACTGCAGTTTCAAAAAGCATCTTTTCAGTCTCATATGAAACTCAACTGTATATAAAACAGTGCATATAAAATAGAATGAAAAACTTGTTAACTTATTTAGTTTCTAATTAGCATTAAGCATACACACATTAATACATATTTTTCTGACAATTTACTAAGGATTTTTCTGTTTGTACTTCACCATAATTTCCCAGCACATAACTTCCTTCCCAAACTTTTCACAGTTTAACTATCACAAATAGTAGGAATCTTTGTATGTAATTAATGCAATTTCTATGTCCTTTTTACTCAAATTCTTTTTATGATAATGTAATTATAGCAAAGACAATGTCCTATTTTTTTTCTTTTCAAATCATCTTCCACTCATTCTATGTATCAAGATTGTTTCTTTTACTTATGTATGTATTACTATTGAATTGTAATTATATAATTCTGTGGAGCTTACCCCCATCCCCGGCCTCCACTGAAAATGGGCTCTTCTTGGCCCAGTGGACTTTTCCAGTCAACAAATGCAGTAAATAAATAAATAAATATCTCTAGGTTTTGTTTATATTTTCTCACTTCCTCAGAGGTTTCTTTTTCCAAAGAGATCAAAGTTTCTTGATCGATATACTGTTTTTTCAAAAATCTGTTGTATTAATGAAAGCAAATTTTTATTTGAAGCTTGTGCCAGTTTTTCCTGCGGAAGTATTTTTCTTTCCTCTAATTTCTCTCTTAATCCTTTTGTATATCTTGTGTCTGGAAATTCTGGGCTTTTTACATAATAGTAAATACTGCGGTGGTGGTGCTGCGGTAGCATTGTCGCCTCGCAGCAAGACGTTGTCCTGTTCGATTCTCAGCTAAAGCGTCTTCTGTACGGAGACATACGTGAATGGGCGTACCTTCGTTGAAGGTTGTACATCAGGGCTGGCAACTCGGTACGTAAAAATCTGCTACCAATCATTAGCGGGCCGGAGTTCCGCTGTGGCAACTCCTAACCGGGAAAAGCCGAAAGATACAAGTAACAATACATAATTTATTTTTTATCCTCAATATTTTGCATTTTTCTCATTTTGCAGATGATGGTCTTCCGATGTTTATTCAAAGCACTTTAAACGTTATGTCAGAGTAGTGGGCGGGGCTTTGGGCGGTCGTTGCTACTGCGCATCTGGTGAGGGGTAATGTTCTAATACAAAACCTTCTTGTCTTCAGAAGCAGGTGCAAATACCGTAAATAATGAACACTTTTAAAAATATTAGTAGTACTAACTTGTAGAGTTGCCAGAATAAGCTAATGAAAGTTATCTTACACTGTCTCAAGTAAAAGGATTATGTAGCTGTAACGGTTGGCATTATTTATCACGTACAATCCACCACCTTTTCATCCCCAAATCGCCGGTTTAAGGGAATATTGGGAGGGACAGAACAAAAGAAAATTTGAGGCTGAAAGTCAGGGACATTTCAGAGTTGTGTAGCATATTTTAGTCATGTTGCAAGAAAAACACGGCTGACAATGCAAATGTGCCGAGCACAATAATCACACAACAGGCGTGGATTAGTAGACTGCAAAATACACCCGGATGCCAAACACTGAGAGCTCGATTGTGCGCCATCCACAACATGGCTATTTTCGCGTTGTGCGTGCCCACAATTTCCGTGCATTCCTGCCTCTTTAATTTAGCAGTCCGGACTCCGGAGGTAGTGCCACGTTCTGTATTATGCTGGAGCTTTACAGGTGGCAGAGATGTTTTTATTGACGTAAAGCGCCTGCAGGTGAGACATGTTAGTAGTTAGCTCTTGTGAGAGGTTATGGCTCTTTATTAGTGTGGTGTATGCAGTTTTTTAGGCTTGCCAACAACTAACTCATTGGTTTACCCGTGGTGTAAATATTGATGGAAGAAGGAAGTGAACGCCGTTAAAAAAGGAAATGTGTACTTTTACCCTTTTTTATAACGTATATAATGACGTTTATAAAACTAACAGTAGACCGAAGCTAATTTGCTGCAAGGAAGTTAATGACAGATGATAACACAATGGTTTAGCTGTATTGAAGCACTTTTTAAGAAAGAAAAATATGTAAAGTACGCCGACAGCTGAATAGGGAAACTGTTGTTGGGGCAGATTAAACGGTAATGCATACCTCTCAACTGTTTAGATTGTTGATCTGTTCCTCATAAAATTTGTGGTTTTCTGGCAAATCACTGGGATGGTCTGAGGACTGAAGTCACTAAATAATGACATACATTTGAGTTTCAGTGTTCAAATCCTTCAGAAAATGTATGTCAAAACAAATCCTGTTGCTGTGGCAACTTTCTAAGTTTATGAGAGCAATATTTAAAATATGGCCCTGTTTTTGGGCCTTTGTTCCCCAATGTTGTTGGGTTTTGTCCAGATTTCTTGCACTAAGATGTTGAGAGGTATGAGTTTGTACACTGCCTGCATACATGCTGGAGACTGGAAAATTTACAAATTGCCTTGCACTCATCTTGACCATAGATCAGAATTATGCCTGTCAAATTATTTACTTAAGAATTCTAGATAAACTCAGAAATAATGGGGTAGGGTGGACACAGAACAAAGACCCAAAATAATGGACTTTTTTAATATTATTATGATTCACTTGAAAAGTAACAGAACAATAGATGCAGCTTATGAAAAATAGGAAGTATGAAACTGTTAACATAAGTCATTACTGACTGACTGCAACACTCCAATCATATTGTACCAGAAAAAAAAATAGAATTTTTAAGGGGAAAAGAGCAAAAATACGAGGCAAAATGAGGAATGGTTAATTGTGCTCTCAACTGTCCCATTTTCACAGAAGGTCCCTGATTCTGCCTCATATTTTTGGTCTGTTCCTTGTTAAATTTGTGGTTTTCTGGCAAACATGCTGACAGTCCTTTCAATTTCAGACTTCAGATCTGTACATAATAGCAAGTGTTAAAAATTGTCCCTGATTTCGGGCCTTTGTTTCCCTCTTTTTATTATGAGAACAGAGAAGTGCCACCCAGACTGAGGAGCAAGTTGGTAGAGCTGCTTGTACTTCCATGTTAATAGGAGCGTGAATACTGCAGTAAAGTATCTGTATGTGTTGGTGGCGGAAGGGAACCATCACCAGTGCCCACCACTACCATTATTAGGTCTGCACACAAGATTTTTGTCCATGTACAACACTCTTCTAGAATAACCCCCAGTCTTTTCACACAGAGCAGTAAAACCATCCTTTATCTGGTGTATACACTAAAGTCAGAATTCAGGATGCTATAAATTCAGTTGAAATTATTACATGAGAATCCTGTGCTTTGTTACTTAAACAGTGTTGCTCCATGTGTATCCTTTTCATAGGTACTTAATAGGCTACTGATCTGTTAAGATATTAAGAAGTCTAGCCTTGCATTCCCTTGGTAGATTCTAGCTTTTATGTTTGGCATATGTTTAACCCAGTGAGATGGGCGAAACCAGGATTTGTTGGGACATTTACATGTTTCACCTGTCCATGAGGCACAGGGTTGCTAAACTACGAGTAAATTTGTGGCTACCCGTCTGTTTCTATGAATTACATTTGAACAGAGCAAGAGAAGGACTTTGCTTTACATGGGGTGGAAGACAGTTCCATAGAAGCAATATTCTTTGTAATACATGCTTATCTCTCCAACATGTTATTTTTATTTTGAAAAACACATTGAGGTCCCTTTATGGGGTACTTAAGATACCATTGAACTTAAGAATGTGTAATAGACCTGACTGACTAAGGTCTGTTGAAGCTCTATACGTGAAGCAGTTGTTTAATTGTTAATATGTGCTTAAAGCTGGTCCATTTGGTCAAGTGGTGTTGTGCTGGTTTCATAGCTATCCGTGATGACGGTTACTTTTCCCTATCAGGCTGTCTGACTTTAGCATCTAAGTTCACCATAACTGCTGTACTCCTCTCCAGGCCTTAGACACATTCATGTGGTATATTTGTTTATGTGCCTCTTTCATTTCTGTCTGACTTTGTAATTCATATCCATAACTCTGCTCCTGACTAATCCCCCCTCTGTCACCCCGCTTTGCTGCTCCCTTTTTCTTCCTTCTCTTCCTTATATCAGCTAACCCTACAAAGAAAAAAACACTATACTTGAATATTATGCATTATATTGTAAATATATTGGTGACCGCGGTGGTGGTGCTGCGGTAGCGTTGTCGCCTCACAGTAAGATGCTGTCCGGTTTGATTCTCAGCTAGAGCGTCTTCTGCATGGAGATATGTATGAATGGGCGTACCTTCATTTAAGGTTGTGCGTCAGGGCTGGTAACTCGGCATGTAAAAATCAACTACCAATCCATTAGCGGACCGGAGTTCCGCTGTGGCGACCCCTGACCGGGAAAAGCCGAAAGACGCAATAACAACATTGTAAATATATTGGTGGCCACAGTGGTGCAGCAGTTAGCTTTGTCACCTCACAGCAAGGGGTTCTCTGGTTCAATTTTTGGCTGGGGTGCCTTCAATGTGGAGTTTGCATGTTCTCGCATGAGTTTCCTCTGGGTGCTCCGATTTCCTCCCACATTCCAAAGACATGCAGTAGGTGGATTGGACACACTAAATTGGCCGTAGGTGCGAGTGGGTGGTACGGATGAACTACCACAAAGAGACAACCCCACCCAATGTGCAAAAATGGGGAAAAAGGGGTTGAGGATTGATGGATGCTGTCTGCCATCTTGCATGTTGCTTTTATGAGTATCTGCCTCCTCGTAGGGTGTCTTCTTCCTTGTAATTCACTATTTGCACACTTCCTTCTTTATTGCTACCTGTAAAGTCTGTATATTTATATTTTTATGTCTATGCATGTATGTATCTTATTGTGATGCTCTGCTTTTAATGTTTTGTTCATGCTCTGTTTATAAAGTTTTGTACATTAAAATCTGTATTTGGAGTTTTTCTGTCTGGGCCTACCCTAAAAACAGGTTCTTTATGACCCAGTCAGACCATCCCGGTAAACAAATTTCAAATAATACACTTAATTTGTCTGTGACTTAAAGGGTCTCTACTACTTGGCTGAAAATGTGCTTTTTGTAGAAAGGGTTAATATTGCTACTTGGTCCCTGGGCTGTAACTCTTGTTTCTGGCATTTGTGTTATAAGTTTCTTTTTAGTTCACTTATACCCTTTCCTTATGCTGTCAAATTATGTTCATTGCCATTTCTAATCTGTCTCAGGGGAGTAGTATAATGCTCCAGTACACTCTTTACAGTGAGTCTTTTCCTCTTCATGTTTTTTTTTTTTTTGACAACATTCAACAACTCCTTAAAGTGTCTGCAATTATACTCATTTGCTCACCCAGTATTCCTGATGGAGTACTCTGAAGGGAATTATCTAACTTTAGACCTACAGCCATTCTTTCACCACTAGCTAAAATCATGGAAAGATGCATACACAAACAAATCATGCACTTTCTTATTCAAAACGGAAAGCTCGCCGACTTTCAGCACAGCTTTAGGCCATTCCTCAGTACCACCACGGCTCTTCTATCTTTCTCTAATGTCATAAATCTTCATTGTAACAACAACAAGCTATGTTCAGCACTCTTCCTAGATCTCTCAAAAGCTTTCAGTATGGTCAACTATCAGCTACTGCTCAATACCCTACAAACCATTGGTTTAGACCAACACTCAATACAGTGGTTTCACTCCTACCTAAACTGTCAACAGCAGGCTGTCTTATGGCAAAGCAAGCTGTCATCCCAACTTCCTATAACCCTGGGTGTCCCACAAGGGTCCATAGTAGGTCCCCTTCTTTTCTCTGTCTTTATCAATGATCTGCACACCACCATCCCAGGAGCCACCTGCATCCAATATGCAGATGACTCAACGCTAATATGCACCACCTCCTCTCCTACACAACTTCTAACCCTCACCCAGACTACTTTCAGCATGGTAGAAACATGGCTAGCTAATCGCCACTTCCTTCTAAATCCTAACAAAACCAAGCTACTACTTTTCTCCCCTAACTGTAGAATATTCAACATCAAATCTAGCAATGACACCATTATCTCCCCTGATGACCATACAAAGCTTCTAGCCGTAATAATAGACAACAACCGTAAATTTGATCAATCTCACTATTAAGTCCGTCAACAAAAAACTTGGCTCCCTGTACAGAGCCAAACCTTTCCTCATCCCCCTAGCTAGGGTAGCTATTGCAAGATCACACCTCCTCTCTATCCTTATGTGTACCTCCCCTGTACTCACCAACCTATCCAAAACCGATCTCAACAAATTATCAGGATGTTACAGTCAGGATGTTATAATCATATAGCCAGATTCGCTACAGGCATGGCTTTTAGGACCCACCATTGCCAGAACCTCAAAGCACTGGGATGGCTAGAGTATCCTACCCTTCTACAGTTCAACCAGCTTATAGTGCATAAAATACTTCAACCTGATAACACCCCTGCCCTTAAAAATATCCTCACCCCTCATAGTGCCCCCAGGCCATTACGCTCAGCTGATAAACTAATGATACTGACCCAAAAATCCAACAACTCTGCAGACGATGCTGTATTTGCCAACCCAACCGGTAAAACCTGGAATCCACTCCCTTCTACCATTACCAAGGAAACCTCACTACCCCTATTTAAAAGAAAACTCAAAAAATACCTCCCATCTCCTTGGCTGTGCTCTTGTTCTAAACCTAACAACTTCACTAATACATGTCTTGCTACCCAACCTGCTGTTTAGCTAAGTGTCTATGTCTCATAGCATTTGAATGTCTAAGCATTGTGAATTATGAGATCTGATTGTATTCTATGTTCACATTTTCTGATATGTCTTTGCCAATCAGATGTAAGTCTGCACATTGTGTATATTGATATCTGCCTGTATTCTTTGTCAATATTTTTCTAAACATGTCTGCCTGAGCTTATCACTCAGTGATGTATGTACTGTTGCTTTTTTGGTATGTGGAGCTTTTCTCCCCGGCCCTCTGCTGAAAATGGACATATCCAGTCGGACTATCCTGGTCAACAAATGTAAAATAAAAGTAAATAAATACATTTTAAAAGTCTGCCAACTCATTACACTCTGAGAACATATGCTTCCAAATACCTCTTTCTTCCCCAATTAGACCTCCAACTTTTGCCATTTGCCTGAGGAAAAATTATTTGGAGTCTGCTTTGGGCTTAAAAGTACCTATGCAAACACTTCCAGAGAAAAAACTAAATCTTCTAGATTTTGTTGCATAATTTGGGAGACCTGCAGCATATGTCCTCTCATTGTTTCTTTTTGAATTGCTTGTCTAATCTCCCTTTCCAATCTTTTCTTGATCTCCTATAATTGATTCCTATAGTTACTGTGCAATATTTCATACGCCCTACTAATTATCCCTTTTTAAATAGCAGCTTCTGCTCTCGATTCAGCTAAAAATTCAACCATTGCAGGTCTTTCATTTAGGATTTCCCTATCCATTTCTGCTTGTCTACATTCTAATATCAATCCCTGATAAGGAAGGCAATCTCTGGCCTGCAGTCCAAATGTCTTCTTGGCCTCTTTCCATTTTATATCCTTTCACTGTTTACTTATGTGATCCCAGTGTCTTGGGTCCTTTGCCAGCTTCCTCCATTAAATTCCAGCCTCCTCTTGCCTGTTCTCTTAACCCCTAATTGCAGTCATCCCTATCAGTAGAATCTCCTTCCTCCATTCCCATTCTGGCTTAATTCTTAGTATATTTTCTGCTATTTTATGATTATAATAATATGTATGACTGTCGTTATTCTTCTTGAGGATCTGCGTTCAAAATCCCGTATTTCCTAATTTCTTGAATTACCCCCCTGCTTCATCATCATCGCTTTCCAGTTTGAACTGCAGATTTCCACTTGTGTAATGTATAAGAACCTTAAGCAGTGGTGGATTTAAGCATTGGTGCAGGGGCACGCACCACCCCCTTTTTAATCCGAAGTTATACAGCAAAACAAAAAAAAAAGAAGAAATACAGTGCATCATTATTTCATTGCAATTGGAAAATGTACATCTAAAACGGTACATTTTCCATTTCAGCTTACTATTGTTTTGCTTCTCATGATTCACGCATCAGAGAGATGCGATTGGAGATTGCAGTCAAGTGATCTAAATGATGATTCTGCATTGCTTTTCCATTGTTGAATGAGGGCATGTTGGCTGGTAGGATGCATACAAGCTGAGGTGGATGACCTCGATTACCACTGTTCCCTAACGTATCATTAACGTCTGGGCAGACGTCAATGAGCCCTACAGGATTCCACATTGATGTGCATAACTTGCATGATGTCTGACATTCAGTAATTTTCAGAACACTTAATTCCATTCTCTCTAGAAAATGTTAATATTAATGAAAAAAATATGCAAATACTTTGCTGCTAAAAGTTGCAAGTTTTCTTTTTACTTTTTTGTTTTAAAACAACTGTCAGTCTGTTTTACTGCTTGCCTCTAGACAACAATTAAAACATAGGTGCAGGGAAGTCTTGTCCATTGAATGTTCAAACTTTGTCACTATTGTGTGTTACTTAAGTGACTCTCTCTGTCTCCGCAGCTTTAAACCAAACTGCAGTGTTAAGCAGAATTCTATCTCCACAGGGTGATTTTCTGTGGGAATTGCAGTGAAAGTAGTCGCCAGTAGACTGTGATAAGGGTTGCTAAATCATTCAAATGAGAAAGTTCAGTACTGCGTTAATATGTGCATTATTTGTTTAGCAAAGCTGTAACAGATGTCAGACTAATTTTCTTATTGTTAGTTCAAGTCCTTACTACAGCACTTTGTAGAAATTTAGGTCAGAACAAGTGATGGATATATGGTTTAAAAAGTGGCATGAACCTCCAGTAGTTAGTCACATTTCAGGAAGAGGCATTTTATACAGGTGAGTGAATTGTGTGTAGTTTATTCCACGCACCTAAACTGAATATAGTGGCTAAAGGAAGACGGAAAAGTTATACTAGACAATAATCACTACTACATTTGATATTAAAGTTTGTCTTGAAAGTGTGCTGGTAATTTGTCACAGAGCTCTTAACTGTCCCTATTTTGAAGGAATGTACCTATCATACATCTCAGTTGTCCTTGACTTGCAGGGGCATCTTTGAGTTTGACTTCATTTTTATCTCTGTCCTTCTTAATCCCTTCCAAAACTGGTGACTTTTAGAGAAAAGGTGGTGGGTTACAGTTAATAAATAATGGCAATAATTTTAGTTACAAACTTGTTTTACTTTAGGAAATGTATATTAATTCACATTCTTGTATTCTGTCAGTGTCTGTGCTGTCATAACAGAGGGAGAAAGAATTAAATTAATTCAGAGGTCAAGTTCTAAATGTTCTTCAATGAAGTCACTGTCCTATTTCAACCTTTTAATCTACTGATGGACTGAACAAAAGTCATGAACAAGGAAAGAAATTTAGTAATGGGTTTAAACTGGCATCAAATGTGCCTTAGATGAAGTATGGAAAGGGACTGGAATAATAAGCATCTGAGTTTGACATCATTCAGAAAATGCAGGGTCTTTTATTCTAACAACTTTTTAAGTTTATAAGAGCAATATTTTTAAAATTTGTCCCTATTTTGGGGGCGTTGTCCCCCCATTATTTTAGGCTTTGTCCAGATTTTTTGTGCTAATAGGTTAAAAGCTATGGAGGGGGCTTAAAGATTAAGATGAAGTAAAAGAAAAATGTAATAGTGGACATTTCCTAATCCTTATTTCTTAGAATATATTCTGCAACTTTATGAATGTAATATTCTGCATAGTTGTTAAGATATCAAATGCTGGAAATGTTATGGGGAAGAAAAAGTTAAATGGGAACATGTTTTTTGAGAGTGTATTGAGCTTGCCCATTTTAAAAATTCACCAGAGAATGTCATTGTCATAAATATGGGGGGGCCACAGGATCCATATTGCCTAGACATAGTAAAGTCTTAAGTTTAATTCTATCAACTGCCAAAAATACCAATAACTAGAAAATGGAAATCGGAATCTAAACTAACTGTATTTTAAAGTACCGAATATTGTGAAAGAGATTAAAGTACTAAAAGTGGGATCTTTAGAAGAGGGAAGGAACAAAATACATGGAATTGTGGAAACGATACATGAATGCATGCAAAAACATATGTTTAGGAGAAAGAGTGAGGTTTTAAGAAAGACAGAAAATGAGCAATTTGTCATGCTGGATTAAATGAGAGCTGTTGCAAAGAAACAAAACATAGATTTAATATATAATGTATTCAAATGAAAAAAAAAGTTTTCTTTTCTTTTAATATATGTATGTGTGCCTATGTCTGAAGTGATGATTTAATAAAGGTGTTAACTTGTATTATTGTATATCACAAATACACACAGGAGTAAGAATGAGTGTTATGTATTAAATCCTGCTAGGGAGGGGGAGTTAGCATTGCACTGAAACCGTGTTTCAGTGATGTTACAGATGTCAGTATTTTCAAGGGTCATAAAAGCTTCTGTGCATCACACACTACCTAGTAGTTGATGGAATGTTAACCCCTGCTGTTTCAGTAACCCCTCCACCATCAGTCAGAAGTGGCCTTAATGGCTACGTGTGCAGCCTGTTACACCAAATTCCTAAGGAAAATGTGCTATCTTGTTCAAGGCACTCGGGTTTACGTTCTCTCCTGAAGCAAAATAGGGAGCTAAATAAACTGATCCTGGCTTTCCAACAGAAGCCTGACAAACACCAGGTGCATCATTAATTTGCTTCTAGAAGATCACCATGGCAAATGATGAGGGCTATACCCTGGTATCCACAGATATAGAGAGACCACTCATCTCCCCTAGCATTTCTTTATGGCTATGCAAACTCACTAAAGCCCATACTGTATTCCTGTCTACTGTAAAGCTATCAAGATTTTCTTTCTCAGCAAAATTAAAATGTTGCATTCTTTGTATATATATATATATATATATATATATATATATATATATATATATATATATATAAATATGGGTTCACTACATAAGACCAGAAAACCCATAATACCGATGCCCAGAATCCCGAGACCAGATACCCGAAAGACGAGAAGACCAGAAGCACGAAATTTAAAATCCCGAACACTACACTAAACATGCATCACACACACACACACACACACACACACACACACACAAATCTACATTACATACAAGCAGGGGGGGCAAGCCACCCTGCACCCCCCATATGGGGGTCTGCACCCCTCACACTTCCCCTACTTAAATATTCTAACTCTAAGGTCTCACTACACGAAAACACCACCATACACCTACATTCCCCTTGCACACACACATCACAGTCGCAACACACACTTGCACACACACTAAAGCCCCTAACCAACGTACTCAAACATAGATACTTACTTGACCTTCCACTTATCCAGTCACAAACTGCAACTCCAGACGCGCTACTTTAACATCTCCGAACTTCGGGATTTTGAAATTCACACTTCCAGTCTTTTGGTATTTAGGAGTTTCAGCTATATGGTCTCGAGATTTTGAAATTCGATATTTCAAAATTTCGAGATTATGTAGTGAACCTATATATATATATATATATATATATATATATATATATATATATATATATATTGCCGCGGTGGTGCAGCGTTAGCGTTGTTGCCTCACAGCAAGAGGTTCTCCCATTCGATTCTCTCATGGAGTACGGGGAGTGCCTTCTGTGTGTTGGGTGGGCGTTCGAAAGACTTGCTTAAATGGGCGTGCCTTGGTTGAACGTCGAGCTGGTACCTTGGCATTCATCAAAATCTATTGCCAGTCATTAGCGGACTGGAGTTCCGCTGTGGCGACCCCTAACCGAGAAAAGCTGAAAGACAAAATATATATATATATATATATATATATGTGTGTGTGTCTTCATGGCCAGCAAGTGCCACTGGACATGTGGTTTTGGTGTGGCCAAGATAAACAGTTTACTAACGGGATATAGCAAATCTAGAATATACAGCAAGCATCTTTGTGAATTGCAAAGTAGATAGAAAAGGTAGTAGGTCACAGGTCACTTGTTATAAGGCAATAGTGCACAGTGGTGAAATATATAAAAAAGCAATTATAAATCACACAGAAGCGAGAAACTTGCCTTGTTTACATAAGAGGATCATAAAATTATCAGTCAATCAGATATTGTTGTATGTGATAAAAATACTAAAGTAAACAAGTGCAATTTTCCTTATTTTTTAGTTTTAAGAAATGTAGGCATTTGAATGTAGAGAGAAATAAAGGCTGGATAAAAGCATGTTTAAGGTAATAGGCGATAATCTTGGGTTTTTGAGGTTGGGATGGGGTGTGAAAGTGCACAAATTATAATATATGTAGAGTTGATATGTTTTCTGTTACTTTAGCATAATTGAATGTCTGGATTAAGGCACTTAACTGACTCTTTTTTTTTTTTGCAAGTAAATAAGAGAGAACACTGAATGAAATGAAAAGTTTTTCATTAGCAAATGAATGTTTAATGTGTGTTCAGGAGTCTGCAGCTGAGGTAGCCGAACATTTCATACTTATGTTTTCATAGAAACAAGCTGACTATAAGGGCAAACAATAAAAACCAGAGCACTTGTCTTCTGTTCCAGGCATGCATCGAAAATACTTGTGCTATCTCTACACGTGTTATGTGCTCTACACCATGACCGAATCCCCTAGAGCCATATTTTACACCTTCAAGTGGCTAGCTCTGCCACTGTGCACTGTCTGTGATCTGTGTCTCCTATCTTGAGGATACTCCACACCACAGTAGATGCCCAAAGCGATTGGTCTGTACAACTCTTCCCCTATAAGGCACCATGTAGGGTCTGTGCTGCTGTCCACAGCTCCATTTTTTGGTAAGTGTTTTGAGATGGAAAAACTCAGCATGCTTTTCAGAGGTGGGGAAACTCGACAAAGAAACAGGGAGAACATGCAAACTGCAAACAGATATTGGTCAGAGGTCAGGATCAAACCTTGCACCTGGTGTATGGGAGGCAAAGACCTTACCCATTATGTCAAATGGTCTCGTCTGTTTCTACTACCGCAGCCACAGCAAAATCATCTGCAACTGAATACATATTGCTGTTTTTCCACACATGATGTCCAAGCTTCTTAAGGTGATCTTTCCACAACCACCAAACCCAGTGTCCAACTTTCCCACTCTCGCCCGATAGTCAGCTCACTAGACTGCACCCCCCCCCCTTTTTTGCAAATTCCTGGATCCGGCACTGTTAAATGTGTATCTTTGAAGTATTCCTACAAATCGGGTAATCCTAAACCTCATTGTTCTGTTGGCAAGGCCAGCTTCTCCCACTTGACTCTTTTTCCCTCTTCTCTCCCAGGTAAAATTCTTCAACCCTTTATTAATTACTATCCACAACTTCCCCTCTGGTTGATAAAAATATGCATGACCTGTGTATAAAACTAAATGGACTAAAAACATTGTATCTTGCTATCCATATCCATAGGCTAGAGCTTCCAGTTTCTCTCTTTTTTGTATTATCTTTATTATCTTTTGTTTAATCACTTCCCACATATCCTTAGTTGCACTAACTGAATCCTTTTTAACCCGTACTCCTAAGTACTTGATTTTATCATGACCCATAAATATGGGTATTGCTGAACCAATTAGTGTGTGTGTGTGTGTGTGTGTGTGTGTGTGTACATAGTAAAACAAATGCTATAGCAGTAACCTTTCATTCATTTTATATTCCTAAAACCTTAACTGTTTCAGAATGTTCCACAACACTGAAAAATCCTTTTCTGGTTCTGTCAGATACAAAATATCATCTGCAAATAAAGCCAGCTTTTCTTGAATACCATACCAATTATATCCTTGAATTTCTGAGTCCTTTATTCTTTTGGCCGGTGGTCCTAAATATAATGCATATAAAAAAGGGGAAAACAGACACCCGTGCCTGTATCCTCTGTTCAGACACAGAGGAACCCTCCCGTTTTGATTTTTTTTTTTTTTACCTTCAATCCCTCCAATATCCTCTTAATTAACCTAAATATTGTATCAGGAAATGCAAGTAGTCAGAACATCTTTTTCTGAAATTTCACTTGTTAATTCAACCTTCTTACCTGTTCTCAGTCAAGCTTTGCCTTCCACTGGTAGCAAGAATACTGCTAGACAGTATATTATTATCAGGAGGAATCGTAGTGTCTCGCTCTTCTTGTAACTATACCTATATACTGGTTTGAAGGGTTAACTAGTAGTCTTGGGACCCTCACTAAAATTAAACCTGCTATTATTTACAACTGTGGGTAATTCCTTCTCCCTTGAGGTAAGGGATGACAAAGGTTTGGTCACTGGTTTTAAAAGTGTTTCTTAAAAGCAGATAGCCTAAGACATAGAGGTACTACACTGAATACATTTTTGAAAAGAACAGGTGCTTAGGAAATTGACATCTGTTTTTTTAAACAGTTTTTGTAACCCCTGAACATGTATTTCAGTCCAGTACTTTCATTTGGCCTAAATGGCTGCCTTTCAGGGAGTAACAGAATTCTGAAAAAAACCCACTCGCATGTACTTCTGGCATCCCTGGCATATGTGGGTCATCCACTTAGTGGACTGGGTTTTTCTTCTTACCACAAGTGCAGGTTGTGTTAGACCCTGTAAGATAGGTGGGCTTGAATATGAATGTCAAGAAGTGTAAGCTGAGATGGTAGAAGGCAAATATTTGGAATACATTATAGGAAGAGGGATTGTAAAATCACAACTATTAAGAAAGTGACATACAAATGGACTACACCCACAACTAATAGACAGGTGAAGGCTTCTCTTAGACTAGTTCATTATTACAGAAACTTTGTCTATAATTTTGCAACTATTACTTGTCCTGTGACAAATTTCACCAAAGGAAAAGTTTCTGTTAAGATGCAATGGCCTCTTATGGTAGATGGAGCATTTAAAAAAGTGAAAAAAAAGAATATGTTTTGAGTCAGTAACTCCATATTTTACTAAGGAGTCTGCCATGCATACAAATGCATCACTGGTATGTTTGGAAGCAGCATTGTCAAAGGTTATTTAAGGTAGGGAGCACAATGTGTGATGTATCCGTCAAAAATGAAACTATGCTGATTTGAGGTATTCAGACATAAAGAGGGAACTGCTAAGTACACCATTTGTTCATCAAAATATTACATGATGGATAAGTACTTCAACTTTGTGATTGCTTATGTCCCATTGCAATGGTTGAATAAACAGAAAGATGGCGATACAGAATTTATGCTGCTGGGTACTCTCTCTATCCTTTCCAGTACATTACTACTCTTAGGCCTAGATTAGCTAATAGAAGTGCTAATTGATTGTCTGGGTTTTTCAGCACTTCACAAGGAGACTAAAACTGGTAGTTTTGGTCTGGGAAGAGGTAACATCTTGCTTGTAGAAATCTGAGCATTTGTGAACGTGTGAAGTGACTTGTGTTTTAATATTCTGAGAAGTTAATTTAATGATATGTAAAACTAGGCATTGTAACAAAAGTAAATGTAGAAGTTGGTCCCTCATTTGAAGGTTCACTGTGTGTGATAGAGTAGGGGTTTTACTTGAAGATCATTCCTGGCAGTGGGATGTCCCATTCAGTGAGTATATATACCGTCACTCTGGAAAAGACTCCCCATCCACATAAAACAAACTTCGTCCCTGTCCATATTCAAGGGCAACTTAGTTCTGTGTATGGGAAACAGAAAATATACCCAAGGACTCTTCCCAGTACTATTAATGGACAGAGGCAACTCCTGAATGTTTTATGCCATGCATGCATCCCCTCAAATTACATATGGTATTATCCCAGTTCTTCTCATGAGGGGTATTATATAATTATCAACCAAAGGATGAGTAAGATCAGTCTGTTACCAAAAGGGATAAGTTATTTTCAGTACAAAAAGGGGAATTAGCTAGGCTTATAATGGGCTGCAAGAGCAGCTAGCTTAGGACTTGCCTGTGAACCTGTACTGTGGATTTAGCTTGAGGAAGTTCAGGCAAAGTCGTTTGGTTGAGATGAAGGGAAGCCCTGGTGAAGTCTGCAGCCGTGATCACTTATTTGCAGCTTTTTATTGGTGGGGCTGTATGTGACAACCTGTATGATGGAGATGCCTTTAAAAGTCTATACATAGTGTATATGCATGCTGTATGGAGGCTTGTTGTAGAAAGTTGAGTGGTCTATTGCTTTTTATCCTGTTCTGTAAATAAAACAGTTTTTATATATTTCGGCTTCAAGAGGTTTATACTAATGCCTATCTGTAACTCCGATAAGGAAAGCTTATAATTTTTTGATAGATTTAGAAGTAGCATTGCAGTTTTCTTTACCACAGTGTGTTGGATTGTGCTTGCTGGTGGTACACTTGTTTTTTTATTTTTTTCCCAATTTTTCCACTGTAATGCAACCGTGGAACTGGTAAGGGGTGTGCAGGGGACACTTTTTTTTTTTTAGTTATTGTTAGATCACTTTTTCAATCACTTATCTTTAGATATTGTACAGTGCAATTATAAAGTATTTGCCCCATTCCTTATTTTTTCCATGTTTGTCACACTTACATTTGTTTAAATATTAGACATTAGACAACCCAAGTAAACACAAAATGCAGTTTTTTAAGTGATGATTTTATTTATTAAGGGAAAAAACTATCCAAACCTACATGGCCCTATGTGAAAAAGTAATTGCTCCCTAAAGCTAAGAACTGGTTGTGCCACCCTTAGCAGCAACAACTGCAATCAGGCATTTGCAATAACTGGCAATGAGTCTTTCACATCGCTGTTGAGGAATTTTGGCCCACTCTTCTTTTTAGAATTGTTTTAATTCAGCCATATTGGAGGGTTTCTGAGCATGAAGTGCCTTTTTAAGGTCATGCCACAGCATCACAACTGGATTCAAGTCCGGCCTTTGACTAGGCCACTCCAAAACCTTCATTTTGTTTTTTTTGAGCCATTAAGGTAGACTTGCTGGTGTGCTTTGGATTATTGTCCTGCTGCAGAACCCAAGTGCACTTCAGCTTGAGGTCACAAACTGATGGCTGGACATTCTCCTTCAGGATTTTTTGGTAGAGAGCAGAATTCAGGTTCCATCAATCACAAGTTGTCCAGGTCCAGAAGCAGCCCCAAACCATCACACTGCCACCATCCCATGTGTGACTGTTGAGATGATGTTCTTTTTCTGAAATGCTGTGTTACTTTTACGCCAGATGTTAACGGGACACACACCTCCCAAAACGTTTAACTTTTGTTTCGTCAGTCCACAGAATATTTTCCCAAAAGTCTTGTGGATCATCAAGATGTTTTTAGCAAAAGTGAGACGAGCCTTTATGTTCTTTTTAGTCAGCAGTGGTTTTCGCCTTGGAACTCTGCCATGCATGCCATTTTTGCCCAGTGTCTTGCTTATGGTTGACAAAATCCAAATATCTGGTGCAGTGTGAATAACAGAAGACCAGAAACCAAATGGAAAACGTACCAAGCAAGCCTGTATATGAACTCCGTTTTATTGCAGTAAAAACACACCAAGATTAAGCGCTTTTGTCTTTCACACAGAAGACTTCATCAGAATGAGTCATGAACACTAACTGTAACTGAGGCAAGTGAGTCCTGCTGTTCTTTAGATGTTGTTCTGGGTTCTTTTGTGACCTCTTGGATGAGTTGTCGCTGGTCTCTTGGGGAAATTTTTGTAAGACAGCCACTCCTGGGAAGGTTCACCACTGTTCCATGTTTTCTCCATTTGTGGATAATGGCTCTCACCATGGTTTGCTGGAGTCCCAAAGCTTTAGAAATGGCTTTGTAACCTTTTCCAGACTGATAGATGTCAGTTACTTTGTTTCTCATCTGTTCCAGAATTTTTTTAGATCGCAGCATGAATTTCTTTAGATTGTGGCATGATGTTTTCCTTTTTGGGATCTTTTGGGCTACTTCACTTTGTCTGACAGGTTCTGTGTAAGTGATCTCTTGATTCAACAGGTCTGGCAGTAATCAGGCCTGAGTGTGGCTAGTGAAATTGAACTCAGCTTTCCCAAAAATGTGATTAACCACAGTTACTTTATGATTTAACAAGGGGGGGCAATT
This sequence comes from Protopterus annectens, assembly GCF_019279795.1. Taxonomy (NCBI): domain Eukaryota; kingdom Metazoa; phylum Chordata; order Ceratodontiformes; family Protopteridae; genus Protopterus; species Protopterus annectens. The sequence goes on along the minus strand of NC_056748.1, from coordinate 921,639,831 downwards.
ACTTTCTCACATAGGGCCATGTAGATTTGAATAGTTTTTCTTAATAAATAAAATCATCACTTAAAAACTGCATTTTGTGTTTACTTGGGTTATCTTTGTCTAATGTTTACATTTGAAGAACCAATAATACTAAAACAAACCAAGAAATGTGAGCAAGCTGGCAGATTTAGTTCCAACAAACACCAAAATCAGGGCATGATGTATAAAACTAGACTTTTAATGTAGAATATAAAAACAAAAATAAGAATACGTAAGCGCTTTCGTTTAAACAGTGTAAACTTCATCAGACAAAAGTGTAATACAAGGCAAATATTTAAATAATGCACAAATCATTCTAATTGGGCACAGGAAAACAGCTAGCTATAACAAGGCAAAGGAAAGTTAACCCTTCAGTCTCAATTTATACTCAAGTATATATTAAAAAATAATATATTAAAAACATATGTGTTTAAAAAAACATTCAATGTTCTACTTCAGCAGAAATTGATTGAATTATTGGAAAATTAAAAAATATATGAAAAATAAAAAATAATAAAGAACACATTCATCAAACATGTTCATTTTCTTTATGCTATTTTATTTCTTTCAAGGGCCTTTAATTTTAAGACAGGAGCGATGGAAGTCCTGTCATTGATACCAGGCCATTTATCTGCATGCAGCAAGATCTGCCACCCGAGTTCTTTTAGTTCTAACAGTGCGCCCCAAGGTTTTTTGTCATTGATGTCAACATGGTCTATAGCCATGAACCTGAACTTATGATCGACATTATCGTGAATATGCCTAGCTAGAGCATTGTTTAAATTGTTCTTTCTAATAGCATAATCATGTTCATAAATTCTACTTGCAAACTTTCTCTCTGTTTTGCCTATGTATGCAAAAAATTAAGAAATCAGGAAGGGGGCAAATACTTTCTCATTGCACTATATATTAGGATCACAGACATACGTATATACATTTATACGAATGTATCCATATATACTTAAGTATACAAGTATATAGATAATGTGTATACATTTGCCATGGATCCCAGATAAAAACTACAATAAAAACACATTACCTTATAGGCTGAAGTGATCACAACCAGTCAAGTACATATTTGGCTGTTCATATGTCAGGGGCTAGTTGTAACAGTTCCCCTAAACCCTTCAGGTTTGCATTAAAAATTTACACAATGTGTGCGCCCACATGCGCATACACACTCTATATATACACAACACACATGCACACACTCTGGCAGCCCCTGAACCCTAGTCCACCTAAAACACTTTCCAACACCAAATCTGCAGTCTGTTTTAATTGAAAGTAAATAAATAATAAATAGAAACATGGGCCTAATTTCTCATTCACTACAATATAAAAAAGTAAGAAAATAACGTTGCACACTGCTCACACAACCCCTTCCCAAAAGTACTACCCATGTAAATCAATTCCCCTAGAAACAAAAAAAATTTCTTCTTGTTAGAATGAAAAGTTAACTGAATAAAAACTCTAACCATAACTAGCTAAAACACCATAATTTTCATAATGGATCCACTCCTAACTAATTACGTAAATAAATTAATAAACTATTCAACCAACAAATTCTAATGTAATCACCAGTGACCAAGAAAACACTGAATAAATGAACTGTCGCAAAACAAATCTAATACAAAGCCATTCATAAGCCAGTTAATCCTTAAAGTAAGCAACCAAGTATGTGAGAGTTGTAAATACATAACTTCCTTGGAAGTAAAAGTCTCACTTACAAATAAGGTTATCAAGAACACACACATGCTGCATCCCTTACACATGCCGCTCACCACACACAGAGATCTTCTTGTCCTGAGGCACTTAAAAGAAACATTCCCAAACCTCAGAGACCTCCTAAGTTGTCTGACAACATTTTTCCTCAGCAGTCACTAAAGCACACACCAACACTAAACACTAGACGAAAGTCTGCATTCAGTGACCCCCCCCCCCAGAACTAAGCCCAAAAAAGAAAGCAGCCACTTTATGTAATGCTCTTATCATTGAGAATTCTGTTGTGCAGCACAGAGATGCTCTACTCATCAAGTTAGACAAGGAGAAGATAGTTGCTAATTTCCTAACTGGAGCCAGGCTCTGCAAAATCACACATTCAGGTCACTGCACTAATATGATTCTACTGTAGTCCATGTGGGTGTAAATGACCTGAGGGTGTACCTCACTGGACTATATGAAAAAGGAGTCATTATGGATCTCTCTGAATATGTGACGCATATGACGTACCATCATTTCTCTGAGCAGCATTCTAGCTTCACCAAGGATGATGCCACACTATGTTCATAAAATAACTGATTTTAATAATTTGCTTAGTTCCTGGTGTCACTCCAGCAGGATAACATTTCTGTCACTATGGGAGGACATGGTTAACAGATTACATTCCTTTGCCAAGGATGGTCTGCCCCTGTCCCCAGTAGGCTTTCAGATATTGGCTAAAACTTTTTCAACCCCCTTAGAGCCTTTTTTAGACCATGCCAAAATGACAAAACTGTAAGATAGCAAAAATGACTCAAGGCAACCTTAAGGTGTTATGCTTAGTGCTAGGAGCCTAAACAAAAACCTCCACACCCTACCATAACCATTTATTTGCAGCCTTTTTCTGGTTAGGCTGTATGTGACATAACTTGCATAATGGAGATACTTGGACCTGGTTTAAAGTACTATACATAGCATATATGCATGCTGTATGGAGGCTTGTTGTGAAAAGTTTTTATCCTGTTCTGTAAATAAAGCTGCTTCCAGAGGTGTCTGTGTGTGTCTGTGTGTATATAATGTATCTATATATGGTCTATATTAGGTCAACGAACACGTAAATGTTCGAATCTGTAAAGGTCGACCGTTATAGATCGAACATTTACGTGTTTGAAAATCTTTTAAAAAAAACCTAAATAATAAATACATAAACCAAAGGGTGTAGGCAAGCCCCCCTGCACCCCCCTACTTAAATATACCAACTCTAAGATCGCGCTACAGTGTAGTGAAGGGGAAATTTCCCGTTTCTGCACTGTAGTGCACTGATGTGCGATCTCAGAGTTGGCATATTTAAGTAGCGGGTGGTTTGGGGGTGCAGGGTGCTTGCCCCCCTTGCTAAAACCCTTTTCTTAATTTTTTGTTTTCTTTATTTTGTTTTTATTACATTTTCGAACATTTGAATGTTCGATCTCTAAAGGTCAATCTTTTAGAGATTCGAACATTTAAATGTTCGTTGATGTAATATAGACCCTATGTATATAATATATATGCGTGTGTGTGTGTGTGTGTGTGTGTGTGTGTGTGTGTGTGTGTGTGTGTGTGTGTATGTATATATATATATATATATATATATATATATATATATATATATATATATATAAAATAATTATTTTCAGTTAGTGTTGGACACTGTATCGAATGTACAGTGTCCCAACATGCAGTAGGTTGATGCCAAATGGTCGACACAGGCAGGGGATTGACAGATATAGAAAGAAAAAGTATCCAGACTGGGTAAACGCTCTGTTTTCACCTCAAAGCATCCAAATAAAAAGAAAAAATGAACTGACCACGGCTGTTAAACAATAAAAGGTTTATTAGAAGTAAGCGCTTTCACGATAAATAGCAAATCGCTTCATCAGACGCTAGTAAAACCACACAAGCTCTAAAATTTAAAATATTGCATGTCCAATCAAGAAGCTGCTCATCAATGACATCATTAAGCTCTGTTAACAAATACGGATACAGAATTGTTTAAACCATCAGATTCATAGCTTTTTATCGGTGACAACATTAATCAGACTTTCTATATATCAGTCTCTGGAAAAATAAATATACAGGGCCTTTCAAGACAAGATGTTGAACCTAGCATCCATGGGAGAGATATAAATAATAGTGGGAGAAGTTGAACAAAAATGGATATTATTATTAAAGGCAGATAGATTCGTAGGTCTCAATAGTGCAGTATCATTAAAAACAGCTTTAAAAGTAAGGCCTTTGATGCATTGATGGAATGTTATTAAGTTATTTAAACGTAATAAATACTACATGTATAAACATGATATTTTTAAGAAATACATACATTTATCTATTTTTATAAAATGAGTTGCTGAAAGTAAGGCCTCTGAGGTATAGATGAAACATTGTTTAGTTATTTAATGTAATGTACACTTTTTTTATATGAACATCCTGTCTTGAAAGGTACTGTATATTTATTTTTCAGAGATTGATATATAGAATTATATACATTACCTCAAACTCAAAAGCACAAAGCTTCCTGGACTTTATTAACATATGAACACCCTTGACCTGAAAGTGTGAGATCCAACCAGGGGATAAAACATATTGGAAGTAGTACTCGCCAACATGGGAGAGCATTGTACCCCTCCCCTATGTCTTGTCTTCTTTTGTGATGTTGGATCACAAAACTGTCTCCTTCTAAACAAAAAACTCAACTTGGAAAACCCAACTAAACCTGTATCATTTAGGGACTATTATAAGGCAAACTAATTCCTATTGAGCCGTAGTTTGTCAGAATTCAAGGCTCCACCTAACCCCAACACCACAGTAGAATTGTTCACAGAAACCATGTGCAAACATGTAAATGGCTGCATAGAAACTGTCATACCTACCAGAAGTAAGCCGAAAACAAACACCAAGATTAAACCCCATTGGTGGAATCATCACATCAATAGGATATATAACAAAAGAATCAGAAAGAATGACTCTAATGAAGACAAGAGCTCTCATATTCAACTAAACAAGAAACTGAAATGTCCAAGTCCAACAAGGCAAACTATGAGGTCTGGGTAGCCTCCCCGGCTAAGGACAGTCACAAGGCCATCTTCAGTTATGTCTGGACCCTTTAAAGGTAACATACAAAAGTGTGCTGAACTGGTGGTAAATGGAACCACATTCTCTGTTTAGGGAGACATTAGTGAATCTACTGGCTGATTAAATTCGGCTCTAACTTCACCCCCCACTCCGACTACCTCCTGTGAAATCCCTTCTAGCATACCCCTGCCAACTTTTAGTAGGGATCAGGTTCTGAAGACGCTCAGTAAAGCCAAAAACACTGCCTCAGTGGGCCCTGACCTCTGGTAACCTATTGAGTAGTCTAAAACATGACCTGTCCGGACCAGTTGAGGCAGTCTTCAACTACAGACCAAAACCAGGTTGTTTACCAAGTGAATGGAAGACTGCAGTGGTTATCCCTCTTCATAAGGATGGACCATCAGCTGACCCCAGGAACTGCAGACCCAACAGTCTGAAGTGTAATATGTAAAGCCATGGAATGTATTATCATGGAATGATAGGTGTAATCCAAAGCAGCGAAGAGCAGCAAGAAACGGCGATAGGCCAGAGGTAATCTCCACAAAAAGTTTATTCAAACACACGACATAAACCTCGTTCAAATCCTTCTCTCAAGCGCTTTCGCTCAGTACAATACTGAGCTTTATCAAGATAACAATGCAGGGCAAAGTAGCTTTATTTATAAGTCTCTCTAAAGGTCATGTGCTTCATTAATTAAAATCAATCAATTTAAAATTGAAATTAATCGCTGACTAATTTGAAAAATAAAACAGCACAATGTTGTATGAAATACATAAAATCCTAAATAAATACCTTTTGTTAATATATAGTTAAAAATATTTAAAAATCACAAAACATTTAAGAATAAGTAAATGAATAATGTATATATTATTTCATAGAACCATATTTGTAGTAATTGATTATTGTATCACTGTTTAGTGTGCAATAAATAGTGCAATAGAATGCCACAATAAACAGTGTAAATAATAAGTAGTAATGAATAGAAATTGATGTTAAAAATACAAAAATTAAAAATAAAAAATAGTAATCAAATATTAAATATACAACCATTATTACATAGATTATGCTCCCTATACACAGAATGAATGCAAGATACAAACAATTTGATACAAATAAATAATGTTAATAATCTCTTATTAAATATTATGTGTTATAACTTAGCCCTTCTTAATTTCAAAACACTACTTAAATTTATATAGTCATTTAACCCTGGCCATTTAGCTGCATCCAATCTCAGCTGCCATATAAGCTCCCTGTGTTCCAGTTTAGTCTCCCAGTCACCCCCTCTCATGTCGGGTGTTATCTGGTCTAACACAATAAACTTAATTTCCATATCTGGGCAAGACAAAGAATTCTTATAAAAAGCATTGGTCTCTTTTTTCTTGGAAATATCGTAGAAGTGTTCATAGATTCTTCTCTTTAGGGTCCTTTCTGTTTTCCCAACATAGAAACTTTTTTTATACAGAAACCTAAATATACAACATATTTTGCGTTGCAGTTAAAATACCCATTAGACCGGAATAGATATTTCCTAGATGGAATGTATATGCTGTGATTGTTCAAAATGGCAGTGCATTGTTTGCATGTTCTACATTTATAAGTTCCTTTCTTAGATCTACTACCAGTGGTGTTTGTCATTTCTTTTCAATCGAATAGCTCTTTCATGTTAGTACCCCTGCGTCTAACAAATGTAGGGTTAGTTGGAACCTTTGTTGAAGAATCTTCATGCAATGTGAGAACTGGCCAATACCTTATTATTGTTTCCTCTATCAAATCAGAGTTGTTGGAAAATGTATGTATATAACTAGTTTGTTCTAATTGCTGGGTGTTCTTGTGCAAGTTGTCCACTTGCAGTGACATGCACCCTAAAAGTGGTGGGTATTTTTCTTCTCTGCATGTGGAAATTTCCATGACCAAGTTATTAACTAGTTTGGCCGGGTAGCCCCTTTCACAAAATTTCTCTTCTAAAAAGTTAACCTCATTTGAGAAGTATTCCGCAGTGCTACACATTCTAGAAGCACAAATTAGTTGCCCTTTGATAATTCCTTTCTTTTGATAGAAAGGATGACTGCTACCAAAGTGTAGATAAGAATTAGAATATGAGGGTTTCCTATATACTCTTGAAGCAAACTTGCCATTGGTGAAATCCTTGATTATAGTTGCATCCAAATAGTTCAAACTAGTGTTCATGGAAATGATCCAACAAAGGACATTGGCGACCTGCATACACTGGACCCAACCCAGTTTGGCTTTGTTAAAGAAGGTTGTGCCTACTTAACCTGGTTATTTCTTTGAGAGGGTCACCAAGCCAGTGGATGCTGGTAAAGCACTGTATACTGTATACCTTGACCTGGCCAGAGCATTTGACACAATGCCCCCACTCAGGCATTGTTAACAAATCTCTGAAGTAGACATAAATCCTTACATAACTTGCTGGATTGCCGGCTGGCTCAAAGATAGGACACAAGAAATCAGGACAGACTAGACAACCTCCACAAATAGACTGGTCAACAGTAGAATATCTCAGGGCCCCATGGTGGTCCTACACCAGTTTGGTAGCTCCTTGGAAGTCAAGGGGTAATGTCAAAAAGCCTTGGCTCACCAAGTTCACAGATGACTGTAAATTGGGTGCTATAATAGATCCCCCCCACAACACCAATGTTTTGCAAGAGGGTTTAATGCAGACAAACGATTGGTGTCAAAACAGTGACTTAAAACTTAATGCCAAGTAATGAACTATAATACCATTGTTAAACCACCCCTAACAGTTGACCTGGTAGTTAATAATCTGGGAATACTTGAAGACAGTAATCTGGCCTCTAACCAACATTTACCAAAGACCGTAAAAAAGTCATTGCGTCACCCAGCTTATAGTTAAAGGTATGGTATTCTGGTCCAAGGAAGTTATACCACTCTACTCAGCCCATATTAGACCTATCATAGAGTACAGTTCCCCCTTTAGCATGTACCTAACCAGGCACTTGGAAAGAATTGGAATGCCAGCAAAATTTCCAAACAGGAGAATCCAGGGCATGAATACCCTATCTTACACAGAACACATAAAGGCCTTAACTCTGTACTCGGTCTCCTATAGTTTACTGAGAGGTGATCTATAACTGGCTTATAAGGTATCCTCACATACAGCCCTGCTGGATCTTTTGCACAGATGGAAAACAAACGGCACTAGAAACGTTAGATCCAAAGATGTGAACTTTGTTTGTGATATAATAGAAAATGCTGGAGAGACAGATATGTGAATAAAAGGATTCTTGCATGTGAAGCAGAGTTCATCCCTGACCCAATTTAAATGAAGCCTTGACCATTGGATAAGAAATTACAAATTCAACCATCAGTAAGTAATTGACACCCCCCCCCCCCCAGAACCCTTGGCTACGTCCTAACTAGCATACCCCTTCCTGATAGATGCCCAAGGTACTCTGGAACAAAGCTGAGTTGGGGTGTGCAGCTAGATTTATAAAGGCCTGGTAATCATCAGCATAATATGAACATAGGAAACTATTCATTTCATGTAAGCCTATGCAAATTATGTAAGGACTCGTTCTGTTAAAATCTGCTGTTAGTATAGCCTGTTGAAGATCGTGGGGAGCCACGAATGTCAAAACAGAGAAAACAATATTATAAACTAAAAACACTAAAATCGGATTTCTCTGATCGATAAAAAGTGATGGATTGTGAGGTTTTGTGTGTGTTTTTTAAGACTATGCATAAATGCAAGTATTCTTTTTGGATTCATCTTTCTGATTGTTTTTAAATTATAACAAAGAAAAATGTGTTTGGCGTGTTTTAACATTGGAGTAGTCTTAAACATTTCCAAGCAAATTTACTAACCATAATAGGAAAATTACTCATTTCAGAACATTTCAGCCATAAAAGACCACTCAACTGCTGCTGTTGTCCACCACTCCCTATACCCATCAATTACTGCAAATTCTCTAATACTGTTCACCTTGCACATCTGATTGTAAACTGTTCATATTGCTTTATGCAAATGCACACTAGGCCTGCAAAGCTAGACTAATGATTAAGTGACTTGATTGTGACACCTATTTCATCTGCAGACAGTCCCCATACCCAGCATTTACATCCACATTGTACACCTTAGATTTTTGATTGTGGTAAAAAATAATAATGGCCATAGTAAAGTATTTGAAGATTTGTTTCATACAGTAAAGTATTCTGGTTTCATACACATGTGCTTTAGTCCTGCAAAGCCAGATTAATGTTTAAAATGTTCAAATGGCAATGCTTTCAGCCACAAATGAACCCTCTGCTCAGCAGTTATATTCACTTTGTTGGCTATGTATACCTCAGACATCTGATTGTTATAAAATAATGCCCAAAGTAATATATTACAACTTACGCAAGCAGTGACCAGAGTAAAATATTCCATCTTGCTACACACCCCATATCACACTAGTCCTGCAAAGCCAGACTAATATGCATATGATAGTATTCATTTTCATCTACGGACAGACCTTTTAACTGATCAATTGTAGGTACTTTGTTGTCTGTGTACATCTCAGATGTATGACTATCAAAATTAAATAAATAAGGTAATAGCCACAAATTAGTGCATTTTAAGTCTATTTAACTTTAGCATGCAGTTCCTTTCAGTTGTTACTTCTGTTACTTCAAAATATTCTTACATTAGCTGTGTAAAGCCTTCCACTGTCCATATCCGGTTGCAAAAAAAAAAAAAACTTGTATCACACTAATGCAATTGTTACTGTTTTGCATAGTGACCGCCCCTTTACTGTGTAGTATTTGTGAGCTTTCTGTTCCTTGCAGTCCCTTGAATCAAATAAATCATGGGATGACACGGCAGATAAATCCTCTAATTGTTTAGGTGCATCTCTCCCATGGGCATTACACTCAGGTTGCTTTAAATAGAGATACCTCAGTCCATTTATTATTATTGTTGTTAGTAGTAGTAGTCTTGTCATCATCAACGTTCTTATTTATTTACTTTTTAAGTAAGCTACCACATTTCTTTACTTGAATGAGTAAATGTCCTGAAGCAGCCAGCTGTGGCACCTTACTCATAGCATCCCTGCCCTTTTCTTTGCTGGCCATTTGACGACCTGAATTGCCTTATTCTAATCTACCATTTTAAGTAAAATATCTTCAGCTAAAAGATTAGCCAACTGTGTGTAACACTTGGCTTTGCCACTTATCATGAAACGCGTTCCCTAGTTCTTCTGCATAATTTATCAGACCCCCACTTATTCACGTGTACGTACACAATAATGCATGTATGTGTACATTCTTGTATTGATGGAAAACTGATCATAAGTAATTAATCGACTGCACAACCTTTCATTTCCACAGGTCACCAAATCACATCCGATTGCAAAAGGAAACTAAATTAGTTCTCATTACCAATTACTATGCCACAATCCGCATACACTCACACTCCTTTATATGTACAAACACACCATACCAATTAATGTTTTAAGTGGGGGGTGTCCCCACACCTTTAACTTGCGTATACTAAATCCCTGGTTGCACAGTAGCAACCAAAGTGAAAAATACCACTGCAGTGCACTACTTGAATAACTGCATGTCAGCTGTAGCAAGTTTCAATGAACTATGCTTTTGATAAGACATCAGCTCCTACAGCTCTCAAAAACTGTATTTCCAATTTACAGACTGCTACTATAAATAGGAAATGTACGTGCCCACATGTATATACAAGCATGTGTAATGTAGATGTTTCTGTGCATAATGAAAGTCTGTTTCTGTGTGTGTGTGTGTGTGTGTGTGTGTGTGTGTGTGTGTGTGCGTGCATTTGTGAGATAAAGTGGATTTACCATTATGTTTCCTTGCTTTTGTGATATTACTAGTTATCTGAAATCTGTTCAGTCAAAATCAGCAAATTCTACAAACTCCAGTCCTTGAATGTTGCAAGTGAATCACGCACTCGTAGGTTACAGTGGCAGCCACTGAATGTTGGTCATTTCAGATTGTTGCATTTCATGACGTGAGGGAGGAATTCTGCTTCTGTAACCATCGCTAGCCGCCAGCAGTGTTTTGGGGAGTGAAGCTTCCAGTGAGATACAATCCAGTGAACCATGAAGTGGTGGTGGCCTCTGAGCAAACTAGATATACATTTTTACAGAGTTTCCCTGTGAGGGTACTAAGGACACTTGAGGAAGCTTGTGGTGTTGCTGAGCAGTGTCTTGACTGCTTCTGCCAAGCTGATGACTTTGGTGGTGATCTCTTTTTTTTTTTTTTCGGGGTGGGGGAGGATGTTGGACTTGGTTTTTAGATTGGGTTGTTCGGCTAAGAAAAACACAGAAATACATTCCTTGGATCAGTCCTCCCTATAGATTTGGTTGAACATTGACATTGGTTATTTGAACCTAACACATCATTTAGGTGTTTGGGTTGTTTGTTTCTTAAAGTGACCTTCATCATCTTCATGTAATCCCAGCTGTACATGTTTTCTTCACTAACCCGAAGACCATGCCAGTTCTTCAGGTGCCCACTAATTTCCAGGATTTTCTTTCCTTGTCCTAACAGCATAAAACATGGCAGCACTTCCAGAATGCTATTAAGCATTTAAACTATTTACACAAGTGTGGTTTCTTTGCCACATTGTCATGCTTTCCCACTATTTATTTTCATGTGCCCATCTGTTATGAAGATTACTCTGTCATTTGTTTATGGCTGCTTTGCCTTGGTGTTGTCTGTCCTGCTAACGCCTTTACCTGTCCATCCTCTTCTAGTCCATTTTTTACTTCCAAAAAATCCATTTGTAACCCCAGGTCCACCTTTCATGGCTACTTTTTTGGCCATTCCTATGTTTTATCTTTGTGTTTTCTTCAATTCTTGGCTTCTAGACCCTTAATTTTTGTATTCCTAAAAACTCCATTGTTTTAACCAGGTGGATGATTTGCTAAAAAAGAATCAGTGTCTGACACTGGAAGTGTAGGAATTAACAAGTAGTTTACTTTTACAGAAGAATCAAACGGTGCAAGATAAAGTTAAAAGACTCCATGGTAAATTAAAAACTTTTTTAGTCTTTTCTAAAACAGTAAAAGCATAGAAATTTACAATTTGTCCTCCATTTAATCAGAACAGATAAAATAAGAACTCTGAAGACGCACAAGGAATGAACTTAGAAATAAAAAAAAACAGTGGAGAAAAAGGAATGAGAAATGTCACATCAGGAAAATGGAACAGGGACCAAAAAGAAATAAAGTAAATTAAACTTTTTGTATTTTCCCTTCTCTTCCACTATATGAGCTTCATGATATTAACAATGTTTTGCAGGTATTATTTCATTTTTATAACACCAATTCACAGTCCGGAGCCAGGAGTCTTTTCAAAGAAAGGAGGCAACAGATTATTCTTCTACTGTAAGTCTCTCAGGTTTAGTCACTAATAGCTTGTGTTCTTGATCCTTTTGATCCAGTGGAGCCATGTATGTATGTATGTATGTGTGTGTGTATATATATATATATATATATATATATATATATATATATATATATATATATATATATATATATATATATATATATATATATATATATATATATATATATATATATATATATATATATATATATATATATATATATATATATATATATATATATATATATATATATATATCTATATATAATGTACGTATACTGTGGTGGACACCATACAGCACACTGTCAACCTGTGTTCCCAGTTCTATTATACCAGCATCACTGTTCAGTGGACTACTATCAGTGTATTACTTTATGGGAGCCATGTTGTATCCAAGGGGGATGGCGGCACATCATCTGGCATAGAGCTTATGTCCAGGTTTCTGACAACAGTCCTAGGTTTCAGAGAGGCCTTTGTGAAGGATGTCAACCTCACATGGGGGGGGGGGGTAATGATAGCACCCACCTTGCAGTCATCTGCAAACATTGGTAGCCAGGGTGCCTTTGTATTGGGCTTGTCCTCCGAGGTGTGGATCCCAAATATGAGGGAACCCAGGTCCACAACCTGTGGAACTCCACTCATGACTGTTCAGCACTCTGTCATGGAGTCCTCTGCTTTCACACTGTGGGTTCTATCTGTGAGCCAGTTTGCAGGCCACCTACTGATGTAGGTGTAGCTCCCTACCTGACTGTGTGTATGATTCCTGAATGGGGAGCAATAGCCAAGGTTTAGATGGGCAGCCAATCTTATCTATTCCATATTGTCACATAGTTATTGCACATGGCACAATGCTTATAGGGCTGCTGAGCATCTACAGGTCCCTCTACAGTGGATGTCAACTGTGAGCATTGTAATGTGGACACAGGACATGTAACGGGTGGGCAACAGCAAAAAGTAGCAAACCCCCCCCCCAGTGGTATGGTTCTCACACAAACATAACAGCCCACCCACAGACAGTTTACTGTTCAAACACACACACACACACACACACACTTACCAGACCTGGGATTAGAGCTCCTACCTAGTTATTTCTACTATAGTGTTATGCAGTTATCGCATGCACCACAGAGCTTATGGGGCTGAGGCCTGAAGAAAGGCACTTCTGAGGTGACTGATACCTGCAGGACTGCTAAAGTTGGGAACGGGGAAGTGTACTTGGTTTGAATGGACCCAAAAGCTTTTACTTGTTAACACACACATACACACACTTTGACATTTGCCAGGACTGAGATTAGAACTCCTACCTAAGTAGTTATTTGTACTATAGTGTTACACAGTTATCACTCACGCTACAGAGCTTATAGGGCTGAACCCTGACAAAACGGACTTCTGTGGTTACAGACATCCTCAGGACTGCTAAAGTAGGGGAATGGGCAGTACACTGGGTGTGGAAGGCCTGTTCATTCATATATCCTTCTGACATTTCTCCAAGTGTCTGAGCATGACCAGTGTGACCTTCTATAGTACTTGTGGGACTCCAGTCCAGTTGTTTTGTGCTATAGCCATACCTCTCAACCTGTTGGTGCAGGATATCTGGAGATAGCCTACTAAAATGGGGGGACAATGGGCAAATACGGTGATTGTGACCATTACTCTAATGTGGGGTTTGCTAGTGTTACAGTGCTTGTTTTAGCAGACATATGACATATATGCCGTTTGACACTGTCATGTAATATTTGAGTACCTCATGACATACCTCCTCAGATCATCACAGTGATTTACCAGAGGAATACAGGTTGGATGATGGACACCAAAAATATGGGCTACATGCTACGCATTCTTGCACAATCCAGCCCGTTAAGAGGTGTGCCTACGAGCAATTGACTGCTGGAGCTGTGGAAACAGTCCTGCACCTTGGTGATATATTACAGTGGTGGAATCTCTGTGCATTTCTGTTCTGGCCTGGTCTGATTTCCAGTCCACGATTGGGTAATATAAGTCAGAATCAGGGTGACAGGCAGACCCCGGATAGATTTGTAGGGGGTAAGATGGGGGGGGGTCCTGGGTCAGATATGTTTGCCTGTAGCCATCAGTGCTTTGTGTAGTCTTGTGTGTGTCAGACTGTTTGACCAGCCTGGAGGTGTGTGCTTGTCTGACATATATGTATGGCCCACCTCATTTTGCTTGGCTGGCCACATTGTGGGGTCAGGATGTTGCATAGGATGAGTGATCAGGGAAGAGTGTGTTACTCTCCATGTCTGTGGGCCAGGGTTCTGTGGGTGCAGGCATGTCACCATTTTCCAGGGGTAGGACTGCTGCAGTGAATGCATTCCCATGTGTAGACTCCTAGCCCTGCCTGTCTACTGTACAGAGCATCACAGAATGTCCACATTCATGACCCATATATCTTGTTGGTTATGCAAACGAGTGTGGTTTTCAAGGAAAAGTGTTTTGCAAGTCACTCTGGTTTGAAGTCCGATATTACTGATGGTAGACATTGCAGTTTCTGACTTCATACCCATCAGACATTCCGTGGTGCTACAATCATTCCATTTAGAGCAGTATTTCAAAGGTGTCCTTCTCTTTGGACATGTTTCGATACATTATTCATGGCTTTGTCCAGATTTCTGGCTCTGACACTGGCAGGTTTTCTAATGGCAATTAGCAGCATGGCCTTTCTTTGCATTTTCTAGACTGTGTTATGTTGGTGTTATGGACCCCATAACACTCCCTAACAGGGCATTGTGGGTGAGGCATGGGCATTTGCCACAGGACTGTAAGCCAGCTGTGACCAGATGCAGGCCATCTGTAGCAAGGCAGTGCATTCTGATGATCATATGTTCCCAGGCTGCCGGCAGTGGACAACCCTGGGATGGCACCAGTAAAGTTGACTGTGGGTGTTACTGACAATTGCTTTCTGTTTGTGTTGAGCCATCACTCTAGTTGATGGCTGGATGATGCTTAAGGCTAGGGAGAAGTTACTGCATTTCTATTTGTCTATGGATGGGGGACACATCTGTACACAATACACATTTGCAGAGACTGTACTGATATTTGCTTAACATTTTGGTCCCAGTTAGCATAGTGGTGTGCCCTATCTTTCAGACTACAGGCATAACGGTGTCAACCACAGGTCGGATTGTTTTGGCATACACATTTGTAGTTTCAGACTTCTTACCTTTCAAAGCCGCACTGCCACTGCCAGACCTGCTGTAATATCACTGTGTAAAAGTCTGTAGGAGGGGATTTCCTGGATGTCGCCATGTGAGGACCTTTGCCAAGCATTTTTGTATGGCTTTCTTCAGCTGATCGGCTGGGTGAGGCTGGGGGTGGGTATGGGACCTCCACTTAGACATCCATGCATGTGACCTCTGACTTCCCAGTTATTTGGCTCACCACAGATACTGCAGTGGTATTTGTCAACTAGGGTGGTACTGCATGGTGTGGGTTGGCCAGTACTGGGAATACACTTCCTGCTGTTGCACAGAGCTGTCAGTTGTCTGCTGCTATCCCAGTAAGCTGCCCCATTCCCTTGCATGCTTGAGTCAATACCATAGGTGTGCTATCAGAAGGTTCCACTCCTTTCATTAATTTTGCTATGGTGACTGACTGACTTTGTGCCTGAGGCTGTTGTGAGGGTAATACTTGAGGGCTGACAATGTCAGATGCACGCAGTACACTGCCTATACATGATAAGGTATAGGTGGTGTGATTTTTGCCATCCATTTTCTTGTGTGTGCGAGTCGGAGAGAGATATCAGTCCCTCTGGTCCTACAGTGTCAGTGTCTGTGCTGTACATTGCTTCTTTGCCAAGACCAGGTCATACTGGGCACATCTCCGTCTGCCTACAGGAGCAGGCTCAGAATGTTTCTCAGAGTCCCTCTTTGCCTGTGGAGACCTTGGCAATGGTAGAGGGCTGTGTGGTCCTTCCTCATTTTGTTCCTACTGCAGCTGTTTCCACAGGATCATATTGTGTAGCATGGTACATACTTTGAACATGTGTGCACATGTAGGTGGAGAGTACTGCAAGGCTCCACCGGATATGTCAAGGCAGCGGAACAGTGACTTGAGCATCCAAAACACACACTTTATAATGATCCTGTTTTGTGCGTGTGCCTCATTATGACGTTCTTGTGTGGGTGTGTGTGCATTTCTGATGGGGTGTCATCATCCACGGCTTCAGTGCGTAGCCAGCATCCCCCACCAGATGGCCATAAGGGGTGTCCCCACTGGCAAACGCCCAGTATAGCTGTGTCGAATGGCAGATGTTGGAGTCATGATAGCTTCCAGGGCTGCCAGCACACACATTCATGATAATGCCCTGGGCATCGCACACGACCTGGCAGTTGATGGGTTGGAACCCCTTATGGTTTAGGTAGACCCTACCCTGCTCACCGGGTGGTGCTTTGATGTGGATGAACGTGCAGTCTGTGGCACCCAGTACCTCTGGGTGTTCTGCTACATGGTGGAAGAGACGCATATTGCTGGTCCTCTCCTCACGGGTGCTTGGGGAAGTTAATGAGGTCAGCGGCATGTGTTTGCATGGCATCCAGGAATTGGTGGAGTATCCTGGACGCAGATGCTTGTGAGACTCCCATGATATCCCCAGTTGGTCATTGGAAAATATCTGTAGCTAGTATTCTTAAGGCTACACATACTTTGGTGTCCACTGGGATGGGTTCCCCACTGTTGGTTCTGGATCTGTGGTGAGGCCAGCACAGCTCAACAAGTTGTTGAAGTATGTCCTTGTCCACCCTGTAGGGTTCTACTATCTCCAGATTATGTAGCCCCTGTTAGGTTACCCTGGGTCTGAACACTCTTTTCCTCTTCCTCAGTCTGAGTTGGTTGTCAGCATTATCCTCTTCACCATTCTCAGTCTCTAGCACATACTGATAGATCAGAGCAACAGCAGCCCCTAACTTGTTTTGTTAGATTTGTCAGTTTAAAATTCCCCTGAATGTGTACACCAGTGGTGTAGAGTTTGTGGGAAACAGACTGAAAGGTGTTAGCATAGTTTATAGTAGTGTACTGGGTTGCTGCCTGTGTAATTGGCTGATTCTGATACATTCCACCTGCCGCCTATGGTAGTTCGCCTTGATTGCCTTCCTTCTGTTTCCCCTTCCTATTTCCTCCCCGTTTAAGTTCTGATGTGCGCCACGCATTCCCGGTGCTCAGATGTAACCAGTTCTGCTATTCCCTGTGGGTTTTTTTTTTTTGTTTTAGTCCCGGTGCATGCCGCGCACACCCATTTAGCTAAAGTAAGCACTTTTAAGCAGACTTGGCCCTCCCTGGATGCGAACACGCTCTGCAATTTATGAAATAAGAAAATACAGCCTCATATACACACCCTTCCTTAGCTGTGCTTAGCAAGGGCAAACACAGGCCACTGAGCGCCAGTGTGCTTACAGCAAGCATGACACTCACCCCTTTCATGTTAGCTGCTCCTCCTTCTGTCTACACAGTGGTGTTGGAGCACCTACATGGTTAGGTGCAATCTGACACTTATACTGAATCACAAATTTTTTCTAACTCCCTCATTTGCAGACACCACTGCCTTACTCCATAGTTACCATACTTAGGCTGGACCTTTCTCCTTAGTGACCACTATTCCCTGGTATTGTTTTCATTCCTCATGCCCTTGACTACAATGGCAAAATGCAGATTTCTGTAAAAAATGATTTTCCCCTTTTTTCTTTTATTTTCGGCATGATCCTGATTGCGCACCACTGACCTATGCTTAAATGTCTGAGATCGGCCAAAAAAAAAGTTTTAGTTTAAAAAATTACAACTGTTTTTCCTGCCAATGGCCATATATTTGGCCATTGGTATGCCTAATACAATGGAATACATGCTTTATTTGAGGCTGTCATACCTCCGTTTTCTTATTTTCCGAAATGTATTCAGCTAGTAACTGAATACATTTCTGCTGGTTACACTATTCTTGCACTAACACCTGCCTGCTTGCTGAATCACTGATTCACCTCATTTGCATGGTTTTCACCCGCCAATGAGGTAATTAGCATAAGGCAGTGGTGTTCGTGCAGGAATAGTGTAGGAGCGTTCATGCACATCCTGGGAGCCCTTTGCTGAATCGCTCTGCAGACATATTGCATACAGCAGCTCCTGCACTATTCCTGCACGTTGTGCAGGGCTTCATGAATCCCGGGGTTTATCTTGACAAAACTGTGGCAGAAAGGAAAAGATTTAAAACTCGAGACATTAGAGTATTCATATACAATGATTATTCACTGTAGAAGAGAAGCAAGTTTAACATAGCAATCTGGGAATATTGAGAGGCAGGAGTGAGATTCAAGCTGCTGTATCAAGCTGTCTTTAGAATATTTTTCCTGGAGGTCAAAGGCTTTTGTTTGATGCAGAGCAGGCTAAGGAGAAATTTAAAAAAGTTTATCCAACAAAGAGTGAGCCAGAAAGCAGAAGGGTACTCTGCTTACCATTTTTCTGACAACAAAGCCAGTGGAGAGACTTTGCAAGTGAAATCTTGACAGACAGAAAAGCGTAGGACCTGTCTAGAAGAATCAGGAGTACTTGAACTGGAGACTGGTACCGAGAGATGGAGGTGATCAGGAAGAAGACTAGTAACACTGGAATTAGTGAATTAAGGGGAGACCGCAAAGCATCAGTCCCATTGGATATAGGAATGAACATGTGGAATATGACTTTAAAGAACAAGTGTCTGAGAAAGACTTTTGTGGACTTTGTTAAACTTGTGGATGAACTGTGAAGCATACACCCCCCTCCCCTTGTATCATTAATGTTTAGAAGGACACTGAAGACAGTGAAGAAGTAACTGCAAGTAAAACAGTTTTTGTTCTTATTAATATCTGTGTAATGGTGGGTAGTAGTTTTGTGTCATAATGGCTACTTTCTCCATATTATCCTTACAGGTATAGACAAATAGCAAAGGGTATTGAATTATATTGAAAAATGTAGGATACAAATAGCAGCGTTGCAGGGGACACTTTTGGATAAAAATGAGCATGTGAATTTGATTAAGAAAGCATTTCAGGATGGACATCCAGCAGAATATTAGGGAAAAAGGAGGAGGGGAGTAACAATAATGAGTGCTAGAGGGGCTCCAGTAGTGACAGAAGAAAAACAGTCAATAATTAAGCAATAACCCACGCCTGGGTGTGGGTAATGCTGGATTTACCCAAGGTTGGCGTGGTTTGGTCACGAGGGCGAAGCCCGAGTGGCCAAACAAAGACAACCGTGGGTAAATCCAGCATTACCCACACCCAGGAGTGGGTTATTGCTATTATACAGTTACATTATTTAAGAAAAAAAATACTTACTTTTCTTAAATAATGGCATTGTATAATGCCTCCTTGCTGCCCAGTATTCTGGAGCAGTTCTGATGTACTGTGCATGCTTATGCTTATGCAGTACATCAGAGCTGCGTGTAGAGGAAGCAACGGAGAAAGGAAGATCTCCGTTGCTTTTTAAAAGTGTCTCGCTATGTTAAACACGTTTAACATAGTGAGAGAGCTTAAAAAAAAAGCCACGGAGATCTTCCTTTTTCCGTTGCTTTTTTCAAAGCTGTCTCGCTGTGTTAAACTCGAGACAGCTTTAAAAAAAGCAGCGGAGACCTTCCTTTGTCCGTTGCTTTTTTAAAAGTTGTGTCGCTATGTTAAACCCGTTTAACATAGCGAGACAGTTTTAAAAAAAGCAACAGAGAAAGGAAGATCTCCATTGCTTTTTTTAAAGCTGTCTCGCTATGTTAAACGCGTTTAACATAGTGAAATAACAGCAACGGAGCTCTTCAGTTCTCCGTTGCTGTTCAACACATACAAAAAAAAAAAAAAAAGACTTGTACTAATGGAAAAAGTCCGGGCGACCGGACCTTTTTCCATTAGTATAAGTCTGATTTACAACGGGCACGCTGACCAATCAGCGTGCATGTTTTAGAATATTAATGGGGGGTTGTTGTATAATGGTATGTATGTGATGTATGTGTGTTATAGAAGAACAACAGTGACAGGGCTAGTCACCTTTTCATGTGACATTTGGCTCTAGATCATGGTCACTGTTAAAATGACACCCTGACTCCATGTGCAAAAAAAATAGAAAAAGGATTTGTGGATGGCTGAATAGTTGGATGGATATGAGGGTGTGGTAATAAGGGGCCATTGGCAAGAGAGGAGGATTACACTGGCATGCATTTATATTCGAACAAAAATGTTATTATGGAGTTTAAAAGTTTTAGGGAGAAAATATAACTTTCAGCAGAGAATATTATTTGTGTGTGGGGACTGGAACTTGATTTTCAATAGCAAGGGTGTATCGGGGGGACATAGAAGAGAATTTATAATAAAAGAAGGTAGACTTCTGATGGAATATATGAGAATATCTGTTATGAAAAATGTGAATTCAGTAGTAGGATCATATTATCATAGCAAGTTACTAGGCTAATGGCCCTAGGGCCCTTGCAAGCCTTGCCAAGCTGTACCCTTATTTCCATGATCAGCACCTGTTGCCCCTGTCCAAGAGAGACGCAAGTGGAACCCCTAGGGAGAATTTATGGTTACCCATCCAGTCATGCAGATTGCATTTGAAGAGGGCCAATGAGGTGCTATGTTTGATATGAAGTGGGAGTCTGTTGCAAAGGTGTGGTAACCTGTGGGAGACAAATCTGTCCTTCCAGCAGGTTCTGTTAATGTCACATACCAGGTTAAGGTCTTTAGAGCGAGTAAGTAGTGTACCATTTGACTTGCGGATATGCAGCATTTCCACTAAAGCAGGGTCAGAGATTACCTTATATGCAAGGCAGAGATCGCCTCGGAGTAGTCTGTTTGAAACAGAATAAAGTGACAGTGATTTCAGATGATTTGCATAGAACAGATGCTGAAGACCTTGAATTTTCCTTGTGAGGAAACTTTGTGGTCTCTCCAATTGCTGCCGGTGCTTGGAAAAGTACATACCAAAAGGGCATTTTACTCCGTTATTGGACTGACGAGAGAAGAGTACAGAGTGGTTATAACTTATTTTTTCTGGAGGCAATGCCCTTATGAGATGAGCAATGTAGAATGCCCTTCTTACCACTCTGGAGACATGGTGATCAAAAGTAATGTTGCTGTTAACCCATGTGCCAAGGTCTGTCACCACGGAGTACGTACTTAGGGTGTTGCTGTTGATGTGGTAGTTGGAATGAACATCACTCTTCTCAAAAGGGATAATACATTTTTTGCATTGTTTGACCATGACTTTTGGCACCAATCATGTGTTTGTGTAACACCCTCTTAAAGGATGCTGACATTATTTAGAGATTCTATAACCACTCCCAGTTTGCAGTCATCAGCAAATTGTCAGCCACAGACCTTTAGTTTTTGCTCGTACTTCATAGAAATAGATTTAAAAACAGTAGAGGTCCCAGGACTGATCTTTGTGGAACACCACTGGTTACAGGTGTGCTGTTGGAGGTGTATTCCCCTATTTTGACTATATGGGTTCCATCAATGAGCCGCTTAGCAATCCATCTAATGTTAAAATGGTTGATACCTAGCTGAGTGAGTTTGTCAATGATGCTTGAGTGGGGGATAGTGTCAAAAGCCTTGGCTAAGTGTAGGTAGGCTGTGTGCACAGATATCCCCACATCCAGGTCCTTGGTGACTGTCTCGAAGAAGTCCACCAGGTTTAACAGGCATGCTCTCCCTTTTACAAATCCAAACTGAGTAGGTTCAAGTGTTTGGAGATTACCTATAGCCTTGTTGATAAGGTCCATGATGATTCAATCCATGGCCTTGCAGATAAGATTACTCAGGCTAATAGGTCTGTAGTTCCCAGGGTCCGTGGAAGCACCACCTTTATGCAAGGGGATAACAGTGGCTGTTTTCCATTAAGCTAGGATGAAGCCGGTGCTTGGACTATGATTGAAAAGAGTACCCAATGGTGTCACTAATTCTTGTTGAAGTCCATGTAGGATGCAGCCTGGGATGTTATCAGGTCCCATAGATGCTGTGTTTTTTGGTCTTAGGGTGTTTACAACCTGCCCTTTAGAGATACAAGGTAGGGGACAGGTGGTAGGGATGTCGTGGGGTATGTATAGTGGGGACAGTGGAGTGAAGTTTTCAGAGAACCTGTTTGCTAACAGGTTAGCTATGTCCACAGGCTCAGTATATGTGTTATCAACTACCAATTCAGCACAACTCTGGGCCTTTCCTGTCAAGTTACAGATGTAGCTAAAGAACGCCTTATGGTTGTCCTTAGTTGGGGAAGCTAACTTGGATTCATAGTTTGCTTTGGAGGACTTCACAAGAAGTCTTATTGGCTTGTTTAAGCTGAGGAGGGAAGTAGGAAATCAGACAGAATTTACATATTATTCCTAATGTGCAATAACCAAACTAGACTGGATAGAATTTACATTTCACAGGAGCTTTAACACACATCCACTATTTCAGATCTTGCACCAGTAATAACTAAGATAAAGATGCAATTTAGTGAAGTAAAAATGAGGTACTTGTGCTTTCCTGTGCTTTCCTGCTTTTTTGCTAAAAAGAAAGACATGTAAAGAATGGGTGGTTGAAATTATTTAAGAATTATTAGGTTCATAGGTAGGTACTAGGCTATCGGCCCTAGGGCCTATACAAGGCCAGCCAAAAAGGTATCCTGGCTTTTGCCACCCAAGAAAATTATTTTCCTGTGCCACTGTCGAGCAGAGCCACAGAAGTGATCCCCAGGGTGAAGGGAAGGGAAGATAGAAATGTCTTTAGAGGGGATAGTTAGTGTGTGTGATAAAATGAAAATGGAGTTTAAAATATGGTAAAGATAAAAGAGAAAGAGATGTGGGAAAGAAGTAACAGGAATTATTTAGAGGGGTCTGACAAAGGCTTAAGTATTGTAGAGCATGACAG
>NC_056748.1:921413654-921611154 GCF_019279795.1 Protopterus annectens | reverse complement strand
ATATGGAAAGATGGGAATGCCTTGAAGTGTAAGGTAAGCAAGTACTGAGGAAGACATTTTTGTAAATATTCTTGGTGCAGTAGCCAGATCAAATAGTAAAAGACATAACTGATAATGTAAAGCCAGATATAGAAAAGTTTAAGACATTTCTGAATTCTTTGCAAATAGGTATGTGACATGTATCTTACATCTGATGTTACAATGAAACTGAGAAGGGGAATGAATGGTAACAAGGTTTGGATGGATAATATTTTTAACTTTGGAACCCTTAACATTGAAATTTAGAAAGGAGTGGTCCAGGACTGGTTTCCAAGCTCCTCTTTCTTTAGCACCAGAAAAATCCTTAAATAAAACCTACTGTCTATCTGAGGGTACATATTCTATGACCCACCCTTGAGACAATGTGTGTTCCAACAATGGACGAAACAGGCATATGACTTACAGGATGAGAAAGAATCTCTTAAAAAGGGGGGATTTCTATTGCCATCTGCTGCCCTGCTGCATGATTCTCAGAACTCATATGTCTGACAATAAGATGCCACTGGGGAAGGTGAAAGCTTAGACTGAGGGACAGATTTACGGGATTGAATGGAAAAGTAGTTATTATGACGTTTTGGACTGTCATTGGCTCTGGGATGCACCCCCTTTTTCTTTGAGCATCCACTGCTTTTTAAAAATTCTTTTTAAACTTTAGATCACTGGGCCTTTTGCTTCTTTAGAAAGGGTCCTGAATTAGAAGGAACATTTTAATGCACTAATTTTTAGAAAAAGAAGGTCGAAAAATCTGGGCAAGCCCCTGGATCACTTTCCCTCTTTCCTCATATCTTTTCAGGGCATACACAGCAGAAGGGCCAAATAAAATATTTGTGTCTAGGGGAGAATTTAAAATTTCGGCCTTAACATCTGCCGCTAAGTTTTGAGAATGTGACCAAGCAATTGTTCGCATCACTGCCCAAGTAGCAGCAGCTCTGGATAACAGCATCAGCAGAGTCATAAGAGCACTTTAAAAGTGTTTGTTTACTTGAGAAGCAGACAATTAATGAATTCAGTGAAGATTTAACCTCTGAAGAAGGAAGGTTAGCAGTTAATGTTCTCATGTTCTCAAAAAAGGCTTGGCAATTCAGAATACTGAAAATTATAGCAGCAGAAGAATAAACTTCTTTCCCAAATCTAGCAACAGCTTTCCCATCCTTATCAGAGGTGGCATAGCCTTAGCAATAGGTTTAGCAACATATGTTTTTTGTTAAGGAAATAACAGCAGGGTCTGACTTATAGGTTCACAAGTTTATACTACCCTAAGATCACTGGGCCTTTATAAGCCTAGCCATGTAACCCAAATACATCCCACGGGTTATTGTACCTTGGGGGTTACTTTAAGAGCTGCATGTTAGGGCATGATTTAATAGCTGCCACTGTCACCAGAGACATAGGTGTTAGTCCAGGGTATGAATTTCTGCTTTCCCTTGCACTGGTCCAAGTTACACAAATAAGACCAGCATGGGAAGCCTATCTCAGAGAATGTGGATTCTCTGAGATGCTTACCTGTCACTCCAACACGTTTTATTTACATCATAAGCAAAGTTTAAATTCTTAGGAGTTCTGGTGCTGTTTGCTTTGCAATATCAAAAGGTCCATCAGAGTGGGCTCCAAGGAAGCCTGGTATGCAATGTATAAATTTCCTCTCCACAGTCTTTAAGAAACAGTACTGAGTTAGAGCTTTGAAGGAATCTGCATAGGCCATTGTGTTTACACCCTGTAGTTTCTTTTCTTTTTTTTTTTTTTGTGAGGAATCTCTGTGGATTTTCCATTTATTGCATGTGCCTGGTCAGGTACGTACAGATGGGGGAATTACACCAGATACGTCTAATGATAGTGAAGTAGAGTGACGTAATAACTTCCCTGGACCTAAATGCCAAGCCCTTACATGCAAGTTAGGTGGCACAGAATGATTTTCTTACAAACCTACACACATGCTGGTCAAAAGCCAGGTTATTATCTACATCAATCCCCAAATTCCTGACTACTGTGCCTATTTTTAAGGGGTTGTTTCAATGAGGTAGTTTTCCTGGGTGGCAACTTTCCCAAATGGTACTATTATGCATTATTTGTCTGAGTTTTAAGCTGTAGTTTTGACACCAATCATTCGTGTATGTTAGACCTTTCCCTAAGATATTAGTATCTTGGGGGGGGTGCTTTCTCTAATCGATCCTATCTTGCAATCATCTGCAAACTTGGAAGCCAGGGCCCCTTGACATTGGCCATGACTTCTGAAACATGGATACCAAAGAGGAGTAGACCCAGAACATAGCCCAGGGGGACACCACTGGTGACCGGACTCTTTATGGAGGGTCACTTTCCAATCCTAACTGCCTAGGTCCTGCCTATGAGCCAGCCGGCTATCCAATGAGTTACATACGGGTTACAACTAATTCCACCAGTTCCTTTACAATGCCTGCATGCAGTATGGTATCAAATCACAGTCAATAACAGTGTGAGGTTGTATAATGGAGCTCGACAACAAAATAACCCAAAAAATCTAAAACACCAGTCATAACTCTGAACACCAACAAATTTATAAGGGTGATAGCCCAAAAGCTTTGCTTTTCCTTTCTCAATGCATACATAAAAACCAAGCCATTACATTTTTTTAAATAGCAATCACATGATACAAACAACCAATCAATTCTCAGAACTCACTGAAGATTTATACACCTATAGAAAACTTATCCATATAAAACTGTGGCCAAAACAAAATGTTAAAAACATAATTAATACAAAAATACAAAATTTAATTACACAGTCATATAAAGTACAGTTTTGTACCTACCATAAATGTAGATGTTCGAGTGTATACCCTGTTGCAGTCATCACACTTGGGTTATCCTGTCGTCAGGCGGTCCCGCAGTCGGCCTGAATTCCAAAGTCTTGGTCCGGCGTCGGTTGCTGTCGCTTCTTCCCTGACGTCAGTGCGGCAGGGGTATATAAGAGGCATCTGACGCCATTTTCTTCAGTTTTTCTTGCCCCAGATGTCAGGTGCCCCCCAAAAGGTGGTCAGTAGATAGTACCAATAATAAAAGTTTATCACAAACAAAACATCCCTACAGCTATAAGCAAATACACCACAAAAGTAGTATCAGATTTTAAGGTATTGAAAGGTTTCTAGTTAGGTCAGAGGGGATGGAGGGACGGTAACCTGGACTGCAGCAGGGTATACACTCGAACATCTACATTTATGGTAGGTGCAAAACTGTACTATGTTCATCGTGTTACCCTGCTGCAGTCATCACACTTGGGTAGAATCCCAAAGCTAAGGATGGGAGGTGGAGTCAAACAGGGTTAGAGGAGTCTAGAAGGCCCTGCAAAACTGCAGTGGCGAAGCCAGCTCTAGTCTTACAGTAAAGTGGTAAGTGATGGTGTTTGGTGGAGGTGTGTACTGAACTCCGAGTTGCAGCTTCCAGATTATTCTTGGTTGGGACCCCCCTGAGGAAGGCTGTAGATGTAGCTGCTGCCCTGGTAGAATGGGGCCTTATGCTAGCAGGAACTGGTTTTCCATGGTGGATGTAGCAAAAATGTATGCAATGTCCTATCCATTTGGAAATGGTCTGTTTTGAGATAGCCTTTCCTTGTGATGCTGTAGCATAGAATACAAAAAGCTGGTCAGATTTTCTGAAAACTTTAGTTTTATCCAAGTAGTAACGTAGCTGCCTGTGAATGTCCAAGGAATGCAGGAGTCTTTCTCCTTTGTTCTGTGGATTTGGAAAGAAGGTGGGTAAATGGATGGTTTGATTTAGAGCCACACTGGATACCACCTTAGGCATAAAGGAGGGGTTAGTTCGTAGAGAAACTCTGTCTTGATGAAAAATGAGGAAAGGCTCTACTGCCATTAGTGTCTGAAGCTCTGAGGCTCTTCTGGCTGAAGTAATTACTAGCAGCAGGGCAGTCTTCCATGATATAAACTTTAAGTCAGCTGAGAAAGCTGGTTCAAAAGGAGGTAGCGTAAGTTTTTCCAGAACAAAATTGAGGTCGCAAGTTGGTGTTGGTGCTCTCCTGGGAGGCCTAATGTTTTTGGCCCCTCTGAGAAACTGCCTTAGACGTGGATGTGAAAATAAGGGAGGATCCATGTTGTAGTGAGCTAAAATAGCTGAGGCGTGGATTTTAACAGATGAAAAAGAAAGGCCTTCGTGTAACATCTCAGTTAAATATTGTAGAATCTGAGGTATGTCCGGCTGAAGGGAATTTTGGCCTTTAGCTTGGTTCCAGGCGCAAAACCTTTTCCATTTGTCTGAGTAGGCTTTCCTGGTGCTGGGCCTCCTGGCTTTCAGAATAACCTCCATAACAGCTTGTGAAAGACGAGCTGGCTGGTTGCTTAGGTGATTTGCCATGCAGCCAAATTTAAGGTTTTGAGCTGGTTGTGTAGAATCTGACAGTCTTGCTGTGTGAGCAGATGAATAATTTGTGGTAAAATCTTTGGTGGGCCCTGGGCCATATTTCTTAATAGTGGGTACCAGTGCTGGCGTGGCCAGTCTGGGGCAATGAGTATCATTTGGGGTCTCTCCATCCTGACTTTCAGCAGCACCTTTGTGAGAAGGGGCAATGGAGGGAAGGCATATACTGTCAGTATTTTCCAGCTGAATGAGAGTGTGTCCACTGTCCAAACTTGATGGTGAAATGTCCTTGTGCAAAATTTTGTTAGCTGATAGATTAGGGGGCTGGCAAACAGGTCTATGTCTGGGTGCTCCCCATTTTTGAGTTATCATTGCAAATACTTGTGGATCCAGTTTCCACTCGTGGGATCCATGATGTTTCTGCTTAGGTTGTCTGCCAATGTGTTCTTTTTTTCCTGGCAGGAATTGAGCTTGTAATTGAACTTGGTAAGCCAGTGCTGTGTTCCACAAGGTCATTGCTTGCCTGCATAGAGGGTAGGAGTGTGTACCCCCTTGTTTGTTTATGTACCACATTACTGTGGTGTTGTCTGTCCTTATTGTAAGCTGTCCTGGATGTAAGAGGTCCTTGAAGGCTGTCAGGGTATTCTGTACAGCTATCATTTCTTTTTGATTGCTGTGCAGATTCCTTTGATCTGCAGTCCATATGCCTTGAACGCACCGTCCTGCCATGTGTGCCCCCCAGGCATAGTTTGATGCATCTGTTGTCATAGTTTGCCTGGCTGGGGGTAAGGTGAAAGGCTGACCCTTGTTGGGGTGACATGCCTGTGACCACCATAGAAACTCCTGGTGAAGGTAGGGAATGAGAGGTATCATTCTTTCCAAGCTGTGGCTGTGTTGAGTCCATATGCTTTTTAGGTACCATTGTAATTTTCTCATATGCAGTTTTGCAAATGGTATTAGTAGTATGCAAGATGCCATGAAGTTCAAGGCCTGCAGAATTTTTCTTGCAGGGAGTTGGGTCTTTGTTGCCATTGTTTTGAAGTACTGAGTTAGTTGTAGTTGTTTGTCTGGCATCAGATAAGCCATCTAGGCCGTTGTATTCAAGCTGGCACCCAGGAATGTCATATTTTGTGAGGGCACTAGTTTTGATTTCTTTTCGTTTACTGTGTACCCTAGGCAACTTAGAAGGTGTTTTACAAAAGCCAGATGTTGTAAGAGAATGTCTTTGCTTTCTGCTTGGATGAGGCAGTCGTCCAGGTATGGGTATATTTGAATTCCTCTTTGTCTGCAGTATGCAATTACTGGTGTCAGGCAGTTTATGAAGACCCTGGGCGTAGTAGATAAGCCAAAGGGCAGTGCAGAGAATTGGTAATGGTTTGAACCTGCAAGGAAACGGAGGTATCTTCTGCAATTTTGTCTGATAGGGACATGCAGGTATGCCTCCTTGAGGTCCAACGTTACTAGCCAAGCTTTCTTGCTCAACATGGGAAGAAGCTGCTGTAGTGTTAGCATCTTGAATTTGGGTACTTGCAAGAAGGTGTTTAGAATGAAAAGGTCCAGAATGGGTCTCCAAGCATTGTCCTTTCTGGGGACTAGAAAGGGCCTTGAGTAAAATCCTTGGCCTTTTTCCTGTGTAGGTACCAGTTGAATGGCTCTCATGTCCATGAGAGCTGTAATTGTTTTTTGTGCCTCTGCCCATTGATTTTGTGGCAGGTTTGGCATTCCTTTTATCCTTGGCAAGGTGTGGAAATGGAATCTGTATCCTT
Organism: Protopterus annectens; assembly: GCF_019279795.1. Taxonomy (NCBI): domain Eukaryota; kingdom Metazoa; phylum Chordata; order Ceratodontiformes; family Protopteridae; genus Protopterus; species Protopterus annectens. Next base: position 921,605,003 of record NC_056748.1, on the reverse strand, counting down.
GTGAGATAATATCTAGGACCCATTTGTCCTTTGTGACGATGCGCCAGTTGTCTGCAAAAAGTGCTAATTTTCTTCCCAAGGGAGCTGCCAAGAGAGTTTGGCTTGGCAGTTTGAGGTGTAAGTCAGTGTGTTTGCCTTCTAGTAGTTTGGGACCTGTCTTCTCCTCCCTTCTGTGTTGCAGTGCCCCATTGGCGAGGTTTGTAAGGGATTTGTGCTTGTCCTCTGCCCCCTTGGGCGCCTGTATTTACCCCTCTGTGGTCTGTCAGAAGCTGGAAAGGACCAATTTTTTGTTGGCCAATTTCTGCTGAAGCGTGGGGGCTGTACCTGTAAGAAATCTTTCACCGTCTGCATAGATTTTTGCCTTATCCTCCATTTTCTTTAAAACTTCTTCTGCTTAAACCCCAAATAAGACATCCTGCTGTAAGGGTGCATCTAGTAACTTTGCTTTAACATGATCAGGCAGAGTTTGTTCCTTTAACCAAACATGCCTACGTATAACAGACCCAGTAACAGCTGCTCTACAGGAAGCTTCCAAGGAATCAAATCCACATTGTAAAGTATGTTTGCCCACCTGTTCAGCTGCATGCAACAGATCCTGCATTTCCTTGAATTCAATCTGTTGAGGGTGCGTGCTCATCTTTTGTTTTATTTGAGACATTAGGAATTGCTGGTATTTAAGCATGTAAAATTAACAATTTAGTGCTCTCATAGCTAGAGTAGCTGAGGTGTAAACCTTCTTCCCCCACCTATCTAGTGCTCTGGAGTCCCTTTCAGAGGGTACAGGATTTTTAGCCATAGAAGCCTTAGCCCCTTTGGGACCCTGGGAGATTGTCTCTGGATCAGTAACAGGGCTTTTGTAAAGGAATTTGTGTGAGTCAGGCACTCTATAGTATCTATCTGGTTTGGCTGGAGCAGGAGGCAGAGAATCTGGATTTAGACTAGATTCTAAGTAAACATCATCCACAATGTCTAAAACTGGGGGGATAGCAAGTTGTCTGTGCTGGGGGAATAAAAGAAACTCTCAGAGCCTTTTCTTTGAGTAGTCTTGACCTTCCCAGTGGAAATGTTCCCTCATGGTAAGTAAGGTTTCCCCAAAGGAACAGTCTTCAGGGGGAGAAGCTGAGGGAATGGAATCTTCAGCATCAGAATCTTCATAAGGGGGAAAGGAGTAATCCTGTTCCTCAGAGGAGCCTGAGGAAATAGACACTTGATCAGAGGAGGCATAATCCTCCTCTTGTCTAGGCCTTTTTTCGGGGGGGGGGGGGACCCCTGATTAAAGAAATCAAATCTTCAGCCATTTTAATTATCTGTTTCTTAGGCATGGGGCCTTGAACTGGAGACTGAAGTGCAGTCTTTTTTGGTTTTAGAGGAGTCTTAAGCTTAGCATAAGATTTTATGGTGAGAGTAGTCGGTCTGAAGACACCTTCTGAAACCGAAGGTGTTTCTACAGCACTGGTTTCTCCTTCTGCAATGTCGTCGGTAGGGCCTAAAGAAAATGGCTGCGTCAGCCTAGAACTCTCTGCTAGAGAATTCAAAGCGGTCTGGGGTTCCAATTCTGCGGTAGCCAAGGGCTGCGTAGGCGCCTCACTGTAAACCAGAGAACCGGCGACGGGCTGGGCCCAGCCGAGGCCTCGGAGTCTGGCTTGGATCTAGGCTGCCTGTCTTTATCTTTGCGTTTTTTATGCACGCTGGTAGTCGGTTGCTCCGACGGCATAGTGTAATTAAATTACCTACAGAAGTGTCGTGCAAAATCAAAGCGTCGCTTTATAGTTCGCTTATTGAACCTAGCACAAAACCGACAACCAGTGATGTCGTGGTCTGGGCCTAGGCAAGGTATACAATAAGAATGAAAGTCCTTATGAGGTATTTGCTTCCCACAAGAAATGCAATTGTTAACTTTTTCTGACATCGGACTGAGGCAAGAAAAGGTTCCCCAATGGGGTACTTAGCTTTGAAGACTTCGGACTGAAACTCTATTCGAAAATCTCAGGTGTCGGCCGACCGGCACTTGCGAACTGCTTCTGCTTCGGGCACCGCGTGGCAAGAAAGACTGAAGAAAATGGCGTTGGATGCCTCTTATATACCCCTGTCGCACTGACGTCAGGGAAGAAGCGACAGCAACCAACGCCGGACCAAGACTTTGGAATTCAGGCCGACTGCGGGACCGCCTGACGACAGGATAACCCAAGTGTGATGACTGCAGCAGGGTAACACGATGAACATTCAGTGTTTCACGCTCATTTGTTTCTTTTTCAGTAACTTTTATGCTGACAGAAGAGTTGAAACATGGTTTTCTGTCAGTATTTATATTCTGCAATTTCCGTTTCAAGTATATCTCCCTTCTTATATCCGGTATAATTCTCTGTGTAACTCTAAATGTAAAGGTATGTTGCACAGCTTCTTCAATATGTTGTGCGAGAGATTTAATAGCAATACTTCTTCTAATGTCATAAAAGTGCTCTGAAATGCTTTCTTTCAATCTCCTATTACACTACCCTACATAAGAACTACGGCAAGCATTACATCCTTCTTGATAAACTAAATTCTCAGTGTTGCATGTAGGAAAACAAGTGAACTTTTATATCTTATTGCCCACAGGATGAATGAAATTAATATCACAAATAGATTTCTTATAAGCAAATTCAGGTTCTTCACCTACGCATCTTCTCAAATTCTGGCATAGCATTTAATATTGCCCAATTATTGCTAATATTTATGTTGTTGTGTCTTTCGGCTTTTCCCGGTTAGGGGTCACCACAGAGGAACTCCGGTCCGCTAATGATTGGTAGTTGATTTTTACGTGCCGAGTTACCAGCCGTGACGCACAACTCTCAACGAAGGTACGCACAGTCACGCATGTCTCCCACGCAGAAGACGCTCTAGCTGAGAATCGAACCGGACAGTGTCTTATTGTGAGGCGACAACGCTACCGCAGCACCACCACCGCGGGTACAATTATTTCTAATACGTATAACCCCACTTATTCATTAAATTATGCTGTATTAAATATTCCATTTTTCCTGTAGTCCTATAGTGAGTTAAGGAAGCTTCTTCCTCCCTATTATCTAAAAAATAGCTTCTCGCTATACCCTCTCTCTAATATAATATTCTAAGACTTCGGTTAAAATACAGTCCTAATTTTCTTTCCTCAAACCCCTTCTATATTTCATTAACTTGTTCAAGTTCCTTAATCTGTAGTTAACCTACTAGATCTTAAGAACGGACTTTTAACTATACCCTTACACACAAGCCTTGGATGCATGCTACATCTATGCTGATATCTACTCTCTTGCATCTCTTTTCTAAATATTTTAGTGGATAATTCACTTCCTTCTTTTTTAATTACTATATCTACAAAAATCACTTCTATCCATGAGAAATTCAGTTTAAATTTCAAAAAACATGTAGTATTACCTATAAATTGCACATTCTTTCTTAAACTTAACTCCTCACTTTTCCAAACAATCATATCACCTATAAAGTGTTTATAGTGCATAACACTGTCTGTATAGGCTACCAACTGATCATAAACATATTTCTATTTCCACTCACTAAGAGCTATGTTAGCAAAAGTGGCCATTGCAACCCCTGAAATTTGGTGGTGGAAGTGATCCTCAAACAAACACATTACTATTTAAAACTGTTTCTAAAAAAAAAATACATATTGTTTCACTGCCTCTCCCTGCAACTATACTACTCTTACCAAGATGTTCCTTAACTGATTGAACTCAAAAATTCACTTCTATCCCTTTTAAAACTTTTAACACATTTAGACAGGGTTTCAAAACATCTTCCAGACACAAAGAAATTGGTTTGACTACGAAACCTTTTCCAAACACAACAGCTGTCATAGGAGGTTGTAACAGATCTTTATGAATCTTAGATAAGACATACAAAAATGGTACTTTAGGGTGTACAACATGCATAAAGTTATACAATTCCAAAGATACATCCCTTTGAGCTTGTAAATCAAAAACATCTGTGACAGAAAATACAATGTTTATAGTTTCATAGTATAGTACTGGGCTATCTGCCCTGGGGCATTTGTAAGCCTAGCCATAGTGATGTGGCTTTTGCCACCCCATGAAATGGTACAAAATGTACAGAACAAATCTAGAATACTGTGCCTCTGTCTAGTAGTGACACAATGAAGGTCCCCTTATATAATAGAATTAGTTTACTGTGCCCCTGTCTAGCAGTGACACAGATGTGACCCTGGGTAACTTACGATCTCCCATCCACTCATCAAGATTTCTCTTGAAGAGAGTCAGTGAGGGGCTCTGCCTAATACAAACTGGGATCCTGTTCCAAAGCATGGGAAGCCTCTGGGTTATGAATCTATCCCTCCAGCGTGTCCTATTGATACTTGTGCCGAGGTTTAAGTCTTTAGCTCTCGTGGTTTTACAGTTGTATCAGGCTCACTAAAAAAACTTTCCCATGGCTTTTAAACAGTCTACTCTATTATTGCTAACGCTATACCTTTATTGGCATGCTTAATTATATTTTCAGGATCATTATGCAACTTAATCAATGACTCATACTCCTTTTTAGATAAATTATAGTACTTAAAAGTATTTGGTTCATTATTTAAATCCTGTATCTGTTCACATATATTCTGAAAAACTGTTTTAACAGGTTGACTAACAGGCATAAAACATTCCTGAACATTTAAATGCTGACTTATATTCACATTATTTTGAAATAAAAATTTTAAATTTAAATTCCTTGTAAATAACTAATTCAGATATAGCTTCAATGTGTTTTTACAAGAAGGTATAAACTGAAGATGTTTACTCAAAAGCAATAAATATGAACCAGTCAATTAAATATTTGATAAATTCACAACTGCTGAAGCTTTCTTTACCAGCTGTTCATCGAGCTACTGCATATCTGTGGGACGAGATACTTCATTGTTTTTTCGCTTCCTCATGACTGATCCCTTTCCTTTACTTCTATTTTCTCTAGTAAGGTTAGCTTGATAAATTTCTTTAGTGACTGAAAACCCTAATTCAACTGGGAACTAGCTGTTGAATTAATCACTCGTTCAATGTTCTCCCTCAGTTGGTCTTCACTAATTCTCATCTCCTCCTCACAGCGCCTTTCTACACACTCACCAATTGTTATTGGTTCATCATGAACCTGATTTTGTTGAGACAAAGCAGCCATATTTATGACATCTAAATCACACACTGAACCTCCAGTCTTGTCCCTTTGATACCCTTTCTATGTCAACTCTCAGCCATGAAAAAATATTCCTCTTTTTAAATCATTTACATCCCTAGTCATCTTTTGCTTCTTAATCTGTTCGAGCCGTTGCACAAAAACAATTAAATGTTCAAGCATGTCATTATAAAAAGAGTGGCTATCCTGAAAACATGAAGACAACAGTTGAGCAGTTGAGCAAAAAATCACCTTTATCAAACAACAAAGCTTTCAGGTATAAAACCCTTTCTCAATGATTAACAACAGGTACAATAAAATCACCCATTTAAATAAGAGCCCAAAACATCACATGACCCGCAGCCAAGGTCACATGATCAATCAAATACAGAAATATTTAAAAACTTGAAAAGGCTTAATACACACAAATATATGTAAAATGTATAAAAAATACATACGACAGAGAATTGTGCAAAATAAAAGTAACATCATAACATAACAAAATGCAAAAATACTTTAATAAAATCATTTCAATTTAGTGTGCTGTATCTTAACTAACACAGGTTTTAATGAAACACCTGCATTCAAACCAGGGGGTATATCAGCTGATAACCTCACAATCCATTCATATTCTCTAAGGTCCAATAAATTACATAGGTCCCCACCTCTAATGGATACACTGACATGATCAATAACTCTAAACTTAAAACTATGTGTAGTTCCACAACATATAATATGCTTAGACAGGGCATTAGTTTCACTGCCCCTTCTTATGTTGGATTTATGTTCTATAATTCGTTCTTTAAATTTTCTTGTCGTCTTTCCAACATAAAAAGTGGGACAGGTTTCACACGTTGCTAAATAAACACCATTGTTTGTTGTACAAGTGGCAAACCAATGGAATACAAACACTTTTTTAGAAACAGGATGAATAAAACTATTGCCTTGAGGTAGGTCACCATTAGTACACTCAAAAAGATCAGCACAACAACTACAATTATGGCAACAAAATGTGCCATTCCCCAATGCACTATGTGGATTGAGCATTACATTTTCAAAATCTTTATACCCCAACATGCTCTTAATCGTCCTCATGTTCCTATACGTGAAGTATGGTTTATCACCCACAATTAACTTAATATCTTCCTGTGCTAAGAGGACTTTCCAATACTTTCTCACTATACCTCTAATGGCATATGACATAGTGTTATACGAAGTAATGAACCTTAAGCCTACCCCATCCAATGAAGTGCTCAACGATCCACTCACATTTGTAACTGTCTTTAAGAAAATAGGTTCATATAATGTACACCTATTAGATAATATATGTTCTTTAACCTGAGTTAGTAGAGCAATTGGATACCCACTCTCCCTGAACTCATTGCAGGTCTCATTCATTTGTTCTAAAAATATAGTATTGTCAGTGTTCAATCTACTAACTCTAGCCAATTGCGCCTTGACTATACCCTTAAAAACATGAGGTGCATGCATGTTAGATGCGTAGAGATACCTGCCAGATGACACCTCCTTCTTAAACACAGATGTATTAATAATATTATCTTGCTTCTTCGACATAATGTCCAGAAAGTTTATAGATGTGGCCGAAAATTCAGCCTTAAATCTCAGAAAGGAAGTTGTATTATTCAAAGACAAAATATAGTCCATCAGCTCATTCGGTGTACCCTTCCATAGAAAGAAACAATCATCCACAAACCTCTGGTAGAAGATGAGATTATTATTCAAAAAACTTTCCCCATTAAAAATATATGACCTCTCCCACTGATAGAGGACCAAATTGGCATATGTATTCGCCACATGTTGGGGTATAAAGATTTTGAAAATGTAATGCTCAATCCACATAATGCATTGGGGAATGGCACATTTTGTTGCCATAATTGTAGTTGTGCTGATATTTTTAAGTGTACTAATGGTGACCTACCTCAAGGCAATAGTTTTATTCATCCTGTTTCTAAAAAAGTGTTTGTATTCCATTGCTTTTCCACTTGTATAACAAACAATGTTGTTTATTTAGCAACGTGTGAAACCTGTCCCTCTTTTTATGTTGGAAAGACGACAAGAAAACTTAAAGAACGAATTATAGAACATAAATCCAACATAAGAAGGGGCAGTGAAACTAATGCCCTGTCTAAGCATATTATATGTTGTGGAACTACACATAGGTTTAAGTTTAGAGTTATTGATCATGTCAGTGTATCCATTAGAGGTGGGGACCTATGTAATTTATTGGACCTTAGAGAATATGAATGGATTGTGAGGTTATCAGCTGATATACCCCCTGGTTTGAATGCAGGTGTTTCATTAAAACCTGTGTTAGTTAAGATACAGCACACTAAATTGAAATGATTTTATTAAAGTATTTTTGCATTTTGTTATGTTATGATGTTACTTTTATTTTGCACAATTACTGTCGTATGTATTTTTTATACATTTTACATATATTTGTGTGTATTAAGCCTTTTCAGGTTTTTAAATATTTCTGTATTTGATTGATCATGTGACCTTGGCTGCGGGTCATGTGATGTTTTGGGCTCTTATTTAAATGGGTGATTTTATTGTACATGTTGTTAATCACTGAGAAAGGGTTTTATACCTGAAAGCTTTGTTGTTTGATAAAGGTGATTTTTTGCTCAACTGCTCAACTGTTGTCTTCATTTTGACTGTATTCAGCAGTATTCTTTTGCTATATCCTGTTTGCTGTGGAGTTGGGACTTGTCTTAAGCCTGTAGCAGCCAGAGATGGAGTCAAAGAACTGTTTAAAATTTATTTTTGAAAAAGAAATTAATCCTCTTCTACATGTTACCACTGATGTTTCGATGGTTCAAGATAAGGCATCTACTATACCATCTTCAAGTGTACTGGATTTTGAACATAAGGTACAGATCTTGGAAAGGAAGGTTGGTACCTTTAAGCGTTTGCAATGGCAACTCTTTAGTTTTGCTGCATATTTAGAAAAAGGTATAGCTCCACGTGGCCTAAGGGTATTAAAAATGCCCTCTTATGGAAACACCTATCCGGATCTTCTAAAGCAATGGCAGTGTTTGAACTTAAAGTTGAGCCATGACTATATGGTCCTTATGAACAAGTTTTTTATTGGCATAGAGAATGAGTTAAAAAATGAAATAATAGCAATGGAAGATGAGTTATTTTCAATGTCGTGCTTTAATAATGTGCAGTCGACTTATCAGTCTATGTTGGATAGGCTGTGTTCCCTAGATGATCGCCTGGAAGCTGTGAAAAAAAGAAAATTAATTTGTGATATGGGTGACTATCAAGTTGGTAATATATTCTCTTGGCCTAAGAATGGAAAGAATGAAACCTATATGGATCCTAAAATTAAATCTAATAGTGCTACTAGTGGACATGCACCTATGTCAGTAAAACGCTCTGCTCAAGGCATACCTCTGGATACCTTGGATGCATTTCCAGAATTGATGACTGGTAATTTGAATTTGGCGCCAGGAGAACTACAATCTAGGACATGTACATCCGATAGTAACGTACCCCAGAGCACGTCATCAACAACAGACGTTGGGTCTCACGTTGTGGATGAGACTGCTTCTGCGATTGGCAGTGTTGCAAATGGCACTGAAGGAGAAGCTAGTGTTGGATTGCATACGTCACAACAAACGCTATCAAGCTTTTTTCATAAGCCCTTTCAGCTACAACAGGCTGAGCGGGTGAAGGAACGTACCGTTGCCTCAAGATCAAATTCGAGAGGGAGAACTAAACAGAGGGATTCTGGTGCGTTGGTAGACGCCAAACGTAAGAATGAGAGTCCACCAAAACAACTAAAAATAGCCAGGAAGTAATGGTAGGTATCGTAAATCTTTCTACTTTAAGAAGGGAACATTATTCGCTTTTAAAGAAAGGACTGGGATTTATACCGACGCGTGCAGAGGATGTTGTGAAGGTTTTAACAGACTTAAAGCTTTTTATTAGATCTGTAGCCTTCAAGCTGATCTTTAGAAATGAACAGTATGATGCCTCTGTGTGCAAAAGGCGTAGTACATTTGTACCTAACTATGCTCCAGTGTTAATAGCGTTTAATGACCTTTGTGAAAGTGAGATAAGGCAGGTGTATGCATGCAAAAAGTGTACTAGCAGTTTTAACCTTACATATCCTGAATTTATGGCTTTGAATGAATTGAAGGAAGATCCAAGTATTATAATTAAACAAGCAGACAAGGGGGGCTCTACAGTGGTATTGGGTAGAGATAACTATATGAGCTCTGTACTGTCTTTGCTTGGGGATGGCCTAGCGTTTAAACAGATATCACTGTTGGATGTGAAGAAGCATATTAGTTATGTTAACATGTGTGTGTATGAGCTTCAATTATCAGGTGATATTTCACTAGATTTGTTTCACTTTTTTACTGTTCCCAGCCCCATCATACCACAACTCTATGGTATTCCAAAACTGCATAAGTCTCGAGATAATCCCCCAATGAGACCTATCGTCTCAGGGAATGGTTGGGCAACTGAGCCCATCTCTCTGTATTTGCAGAGGCAGTTACAACCACTATTAAATAATTGCGAGACAGTACTTAAAGACAGTACTGATTTCCTTGTTAAACTTAAATGTTGGTACATGGATTTGAAGCAGTTGGATGTGAATTGCAATGGGGTGTATATGGTAGTGATGGATATCACATCACTATTTACTGTGATCCCGAATGATCATGGGTTAGATTCCATACGAGAATTTTTAATACATTGCTCTACATTCTCTGTCAGGCATATTGAGAATATTTGTATGCTGTTAGATCTGGTATTGAAAAATAATGTATTTCTGTTTGATAAGAATTATTATCTGCAACAAACAGGTGTGGCAATGGGCACACCAGTGGCGAATACATATGCCAATTTGGTCCTCTATCAGTGGGAGAGGTCATATATTTTTAATGGGGAAAGTTTTTTGAATAATAATCTCATCTTCTACCAGAGGTTTGTGGATGATTGTTTCTTTCTATGGAAGGGTACACCGAATGAGCTGATGGACTATTTTTTTGTCTTTGAATAATACAACTTCCTTTCTGAGATTTAAGGCTGAATTTTCGGCCACATCTATAAACTTTCTGGATATTACGTTGAAGAAGCAAGATAATATTATTAATACATCTGCGTTTAAGAAGGAGGTGTCATCTGGCAGGTATCTCTACGCATCTAGCATGCATGCACCTCATGTTTTTAAGGGTATAGTCAAGGCGCAATTGGCTAGAGTTAGTAGATTGAACACTGACAATACTATATTTTTAGAACAAATGAATGAGACCTGCAATGAGTTCAGGGAGAGTGGGTATCCAATTGCTCTACTAACTCAGGTTAAAGAACATATATTATCTAATAGGTGTACATTATATGAACCTATTTTCTTAAAGACAGTTACAAATGTGAGTGGATCGTTGAGCACTTCATTGGATGGGGTAGGCTTAAGGTTCATTACTTCGTATAACACTATGTCATATGCCATTAGAGGTATAGTGAGGAAGTATTGGAAAGTCCTCTTAGCACAGGAAGATATTAAGTTAATTGTGGGTGATAAACCATACTTCACGTATAGGAACATGAGGATGATTAAGAGCATGTTGGGGTATAAAGAGTTTGAAACTGTAATGCTCAATCCACATAGTGCATTGGGGAATGGCACATTTTGTTGCCATAATTGTAGTTGTTGTGCTGATATTTTTAAGTGTACTAATGGTGACCTACCTCAAGGCAATAGTTTTATTCATCCTGTTTCTAAAAAAGTGTTTGTATTCCATTGCTTTGCCACTTGTACAACAAACAATGTTGTTTATTTAGCAACGTGTGAAACCTGTCCCTCTTTTTATGTTGGAAAGACGACAAGAAAATTTAAAGAATGAATTACAGAACATAAATCCAACATAAGAAGGGGCAGTGAAACTAATGCCCTGTCTAAGCATATTATATGTTGTGGAACTACACATAGTTTTAAGTTTAGAGTTATTGATCATGTCAGTGTATCCATTAGAGGTGGGGACCTATGTAATTTATTGGACCTTAGAGAATATGAATGGATTGTGAGGTTATCAGCTGATATACCCCCTGGTTTGAACGCAGGTGTTTCATTAAAACCTGTGTTAGTTAAGATACAGCACACTAAATTGAAATGATTTTATTAAAGTATTTTTGCATTTTGTTATGTTATGATGTTACTTTTATTTTGCACAATTCTCTGTCGTATGTATTTTTTACACATTTTACATATATTTGTGTGTATTAAGCCTTTTCAAGTTTTTAAATATTTCTGTATTTGATTGATCATGTGACCTTGGCTGCGGATCATGTGATGTTTTGGGCTCTTATTTAAATGGGTGATTTTATTGTACCTGTTGTTTAATCATTGAGAAAGGGTTTATACCTGAAAGCTTTGTTGTTTGATAAAGGTGATTTTTTGCTCAACTGCTCAACTGTTGTCTTCATTTTGACTGTATTCAGCAGTATTCTTTTGCTATATCCTGAAAATATGACACAGCTACAATTTTACTTACGAGCAACACAATTTCACTGAATAGCTCTTTATAAATGTCCACATAAAAGGTACTTATTAATATCATTCAGTCAGCACTTAAATTCAAGTTAAGATCTTGCCATTTTCTAAGCAATACTGGATTAAGTATTACCATACATCAGCATTTCTAAGATCCTCAAGCACTGGGGTACTGCTCCCAGCTCCAAATAAGAGTGGAAACTTAAACGCTGCCATGGGAGACACCTGTACAGTTTGGACCTTGTTCTCCAATAGACCCACTTGCTTTGAAAATGTATTATGTTGCTTGTTATCCAATGTTACTATCACAGAATTCACCAAGTCTCTCAAAAGTGGGTTCAACTGGAAAATCAGCAATTCATTCAAACATCCATTTACACTCCCTATTCATGCTCATACCCAACTGTGCATCAGGAACAAATTCTTAAGGCATTCAAACATTAGCTGATTAACCTCAAAAACAAAAATCAGTCAACAACAGAGTAAGGCTGTATAATGGAGCTCAATAGCAAAATAACACAACATATCCAAAACATCAGCTGGAACTCCAAACAAACAAATTTATTAGGAAAAGCAAAGCATTTAGGCTATCAACCTTTCTCAGTGCATACATAAAAACAAGCCATTAACTTTTCTTTTTTTTAAGTAGCAATCACATGATGCAACCAATCACTGATCATACCTCATTCATTAAAATTCATACATGTATAGAAAATGTATACATAAGAACATATACATATAAAAACGCAGCCAGAACAAAATGTTAAGCAGCATAATTAAAAAAAATTGCAAATGTAATTATACATTCACATCATCATTTTTTCAAGATCATTTGTTTTTTTTTCCAGTAACAGATTTTTGTTGACTGAAGAGTTCAAACCCAGTTTTCTATTAGTATTTAATCCAATAACCCAATTACACTCTGCAATATCCATTTCAAGTATATCACCCCATATTATGTCATGCATAATTCTCTTTATAACTCTAAACCTCAAGGTAAGTTGCACACCTATTTCTTCCATGTATTTTGCAGGAGAGTTATTAGCAACACTTTGTCTAATGCCCGAATAATGCTCCCAAATTATTTCCTACAATCTCCTATTTGACTGTCCTACATAACTAGAATAAGCAATACATATTGCTTGATAAACTATATACTCAGTGTTACATGTAGGAGAATAAGTGAACCTATTGCTTGCCAGATTAATAAAATTACCACCACTTAAAATATACTTACAAAATTAATTATTATAAGAAGGGTGAGTTCCCCCCCCCCACACACTTTTTTTATTTTACTAATTAAGCTGAAAAACTTTAAAGACATGGGTTTTCTTAGAATATAAATCATTATAACGGTTGTTTTAAATTTTTATATTTCTTGTAAGTAAATTAATTTTTTTAACCTACCCATTCTTCTCAATTTTGGCATAACATATAGTATTGCCCAATTGTTTTTAATAATATTTATAACCCCACTACTCTTTGAATTTTACTGTATTAAATATCATATCTTTCCTGTAGTCCCATCATGAGTTAAGAAAGCATCTTTATCCCTATTATCTGAAAATTAGGATTTTGCTATACCATGTCTTTCTTTAGCAGCATATTCTAAGGCTTTGGTAAAAATACGTTCATTCATAGGTTCATAGATTAGTAAGCTAACTGCCCTTGCGAGTCATTTTAAGCCTAGCCAATTATCCACTGTGAGACTCAAAACCTGCACCTTGTGTTTGCAAGACAAACACCTTAACCATTAGGCCACCCTCCCTGTATTCTCTCCCCTCAAACTCCTTCATTTCTTTAATGTGTCAGTTCTTTAACTTGTATGATACAAGTTCCATCATCTGCAGTTAATCTACTAGCTCTTAAGAACTGACCTTTAACTATACCCTTATACACATGCCTTGGATGCATGCTCCGTCTATGTATATATCGATTCACTCGCACTGTTTTTCTAAATATTCTAGTGGATAATTCACTTCCTTCTTTAATTACTATATCTAAAAAATTCACATTTACCCATGAGAAGTTCAGTTTAAATTTCAAAAACACGTAGTATTACTTACACTAACAAGTGTAATTAGTAAAATGGAGGGCACTCACCATTGTTATAATTGTTTGTTTTGAAAATATGTTACCAGAGATGTTAATTTTATTCAACTGGTGAGCAATGTTATACAAGTTCACTTGTTTTATTACATGTAACACTGAAAATATAGTTTATCAAGCAGTATGTAATGCTTGTTTAAGTTTTTATGTAGAACAGTGTAATAGGAGATTGAAGGACAGAATGTCAGAGCATGTTTCTGACTTTAGACAAAGTTTTACTAATAACACTTATAAAATATGTGGAAGAAATGGGTGTGCAACATACCTTTATGTTCAGAGTTATACAGAGAATTATACCCATTATAAGAGGTGGTGATGATATGCTTGAAATGGAAATTGCAGAATATAATTGGATTATTATATTACCTGCTGACAGAAAAACTGGTGTGAACTCGTCAGCATAAAACCATTGCTGAAAACAAATGAGCTTGAATAATGATTATGTGAATTTGTAATTAAATTTATATTTTTATATGAATTACATTTTTAACAGTTTGTTCTAGCTGCATGTTTATATTTATATGGTTCCTTATATGCCAACATTTCCTATAGGTATATGAATTTTTATGAATGATTTTTCTGAGCACTGATTTATTGGTTGTATCATGTGGTTGCTATTTCAAAAAGGTAATGGCTTGTTTTTCTGTATACACTGAGAAAGGGCAATAGCCAGAATAAATTTGTTTGGCGTTTGGAGTTTCAGCTGGTGTTTTGGATTCTTCTTCTTTCGGCTGCTCCCATTATGGGGCACCACAGCGGATCATCTGCTTCCATTTCTTCCTGTCCTTTGCATCTTGCTCTGTCACACCAACTACCTGCATGTCCTCTCTCACCACATCCATAAACCTTATCTTATGCCTTTCTCTTTTCCTGTTACCTGGCAGCTTCATCCTTAGCATCTTTTTCCCAATATACTCTTCATCCCTCCTCAGCACGTCCAAACCAATGTAATCTTGCCTCTCTGGCTTTGTCTCCAAACCTTCCAACCTGGGCTGACCCTCTAATATACTTATTTCTAATCCTGTCCACCCTCGTCACACCCAGTGCAAATCTTAACATCTTTAACTCTGCCACGTCCAGCTCTGACTTCTGCCTTTTTGTCAATGCCACTGTCTCCAACCCATATAACATAGCTGGTGTCACTACCCTCTTGTAGACCATCCTTTTCACTCTTATGATACTCATCTGTCACAAATCACTCCTGACACTCTTCTCCACCCACTCCATCCTGCCCGTACTCTCTTCTGCACCTCTCTTCCACACTCACCATCACTCTGAACTGTTGATCCCAAGTATTTAAACTCATCCACCTTCGCCACCTCTACTCCCTGCATCCTCACCATTCCTCTATCCTCCTTCTCATTCACACACATATATTCTGTCTTAGTCCTGCTGACCTTCATTCCTCTTCTCTCTAGAGCATATCCCCATGTCTCCAAGGTCTCCTCCACCTGTTCCCTACTCTCACTACAGATCACAATGTCATCTGCAGACATCATAGTCCACTGGGACCACTGTCTGCTCTCGTCTGTCAACCTGTCCATCACCATTGCAAATAAGAAAGGGCTCAGAGCTGAACCTTGATGTAATCCCACCTCCACCTTAAATTCATCCGTCACTCCCACCACAGACCTCACCGCTGTCACACTACCCTCATACATATCCTGTACCACTCTTACATACTTCTCTGACACTCCCGACTTCCTCATACAATACCACAACTTCTCTCTAGGCACCCTGTCATATGCTTTCTCCAAGTCCAGAAAGACGCAACGCAACTCCTTCTGACCTTCTCTGTACTTCTCCAACACCACTCTCAGAGCAAACATTGCATCTGTAGTGCTCTTTCCTGGCATGAAACCATACTGCTGATCACTAATCATCACCTCCCTTCTTAACCTAGCTTCCACTACTCTTTCCCATAACTTCATGCTGTGACTGATCAATTTAATCCCTCTGTAGTTACTACAGCTCTGCACATCACCCTTATTCTTAAAAAGTGGAACCAAAACACTGGTGTTTTGGATTACTGTCATCAAATGCATTAGCTAGGTCAAGGTTAGTAGTATGGACAGTTTTGTCCTCATCTATTGTCTTGGTGACCTTCTCAAATAAGCCCACCAGGTTTAGTAGGCATGACCTGCCTTTAACAAAGTTAAACTGGGTTGGGTCTAGTGTTTAATGATTTTCTGTCATTATTACTCATTTCCATGACAATTCTTTCCATGGCTTTGTATATGAGACTAGTCAGACCAATGGGTCTGTAATTCCTGGGATCCGTAAATGGTCAGCCCTTGTGCAAAGGGATGCCTGGCACAGTATTCTAGTCACAGAGCATGAAGCCTATGCAGAGGCTATGGCTGAATAGTGACACCAGTGGCCCTGATATGTCATATTTCAGGCTACTCAGGTGTTATCCTGGGATATTATCTGGGGCCACTGAAGCTGTATTTTTTGGCCTTAGACGGTACATTCAAGACTTGCACCCTACTGATAGTTGCAGGGATAATTTTCTGGGGGGGGGCAGCTGTGGATGAGTGGGAGATAAAGCTGGAGCAGATTTTGTCAGCCAGAAGATTTCCCAGCTCTCTTTGTTCTATGAATGTTGCTCAATTTACCTTTAGTTTGGCATACTGTTGTGTACTGCCTTGGAGGTTTTAGACATAGCCTTGGCCTAGGATGCTATCTTTACCTTAAAGTTTGAGTTGTTGGACTTAATCTCATTAGTTGTGTATTCAGTGATGACGCAGTTTTTGTCTTTCTTGGTGTTACACTTCCTACTTTTAGCTATGGCTTTTTTCTTTTATCAGCCTGTTTAATGTTGGATTCCACCAAGGTGTTTTTTTTTTTTTTTTGAGTTAGTTTTGGGGCTACTTCTGAAAAACACAATGGCCTCTATGCAATCAATGTCAAGGTTGCACGGAGCTCCTGTAAACAGTTCTGCACAGGCTGCTATGTTCTTTTTTAAATACCTTTACTAAATAATCACAAGACATAGCTGAATGAGAAGTTATGTACCTGCCTGTTCCATGTTAGTTGTCTTCTCTCGCCTTCTTTCTTGCTTGATGGGTTCGGAGCCTATCCTCGGCTCCGACTCGGCACTTGCTAAGCTCGAGAGTCACTTTTACCAGCTCGAGGCAGCCCCATATCCCATGATGCAAGGCGGTAAGTACCCAGATCTCGTTTGATGACAAAGGGGCAATAGCACCTAGCATAAAAACTTCCCAAAAGAAGAAAGAAGAAGAGAAAAACCTGCAGGATGGTGGAAGGACCAGTTCTGTATGGTTTTCAGAAATATAATTCTTTGTAGAGAAAGGTCTGTCCAGGCCTGGGGGAAGGAGGGAGGGTCGCAAGAAAGAAGGCGAGAGAAGACAACTAACATGGAACGTTATGGTAGGTACATAACTGCTCAATGTTAAGTTGTCAATCTCGCCTTCACTCTTGCTTGATGGGACCGCGTCCCTAGCACCTCTATCCTGGGTGGCTCAATGGAACAGACTCTTAAGAACGGTAGAGCCAAAACTGGCTCTGTCCCTGGAGGCCAAATCCAATTTGTAATGGGAAACAAATGTATGAGGAGTGGCCCAAGTGGCCGCTGCACAAATAGTGTCTAAAGGAAGTCTAGCTTGAAAGGCTGTAGAAGTAGCTAAGCTTCTGGTTGAATGTGCTTTAGGTTTTGAGCACAGCTGTTTTCCCCTGAGCCGATAAATTTCAGAGATGACAGAAGAAAGCCATCTAGATAAGGTCACTTTTGAGCCTTTCTTGTTATCAGCATACGAAACAAAGAGTTGATCGGATTTCCTGAATTGTTTTGTTCTGTCCAAATAATATCTGAGTTGGCGGTGGACATCAAGATAATGTCATTTTTGTTCCGATCTGTCTGAATAGTTTGGAAAAAATACAGGGAGATCAATGGCTTGATCCAAATTAGTCTTTGAGGCGACCTTAGGCAAAAAGGTCGGATTAGTTCTCAATGATACTCTGTCTTTGTGGAAGACCAAATAGGGGGGGCGAACAGATAGAGCATGAAGTTCAGACACCCTCCTAGCCGATGTAATAGCAACCAGAAATAAAGTTTTCCATGAAAGAAATTTCAGGGAACAAGAAACAGCTGGCTCGAATGGGGGAAGAATCAAGGATGTCAGCACTAAATTTAGGTCCCATTGAGGAGGAGGACTCCTGACTGGAGGCTTCAGGAGGAAAATTCCTTTCAAGAAGGCTCTACAAAGCCTGTGGGACATAATGTTGTGATCTGCGAACCCGACATGAAAGTTCGAGATAGCAGCCAACTGAACTTTGACTGTGGAAGAAGAGAAGACGGCGTGAAAAATCTCCGCTAAGAAATCCAAAACTGCTTGAACTGGAGCAGTGAAGGGATCAATATTCTTGGCTTTAGCCCAATAAGAAAAACGTTTCCATTTGCTAGTATAAATCCTCCTGGTAGAGGATTTTAAGGAAGCTACTATGATGTCTCTAACAGGGTTAGAGATCATAGGAAGCCTGGCTAAGGAAGGAAGTGGAGCAACCATGCTGTGAGGTTGAGAGAAGGGATAGACCGGTGCAGCTGACCGGATTGGTGAATCAGAAGATCTGGCACTGGGTCCAGATGCCACGGCTGCACCAAAAGGTGACGATGGAGGAACGGAAACCAAATTTGTTGAGGCCAATAAGGAGCAATGAGAATCAATTTGGCTCTCAAAATGGTTGCTTTCTGGATAACTTGAGGGATCAGAGGAAATGGAGAAAAGGCATAAAGAAGTCCCTGGGGCCAATCCTGGGTCAGAGCGTCTCTGGGGGGATGGCCTGGCAGTGGGAAGAGAGAGAAGAAATCTGGGCATTTGCTGTTTTGGGGAGTAGCAAAAAGATCGCAACATGGGCGACCCCATTCCAGAAAAATCTCTTCCACTATAGATTGTTTGAGAGACCACTCGTGAGGCATGAGAATAGCTCTGCTCAATCTGTCCGCTAAAATGTTGGTTTTCCCAGGGATATGCGTTGCTACCAGAAACCGATGAGAGGAGATCGCCCATTGCCAAAGTCTGAGCGCTTCTCGACACAAGGGGTAGGACTTGGTTCCGCCCTGTTTGTTGATATACCAGACTACAGACATGTTGTCTGTGTGGACTGCAATTGTCCCTAAGTGAAGAAAGTCGTTGAGGGCTTGCAACGTTAAAAGCACTGCTCTCATCTCTAGGACATTTATGTGCAGGTGGTATTCGAAAGGTTGCCACGTCCCATGAACCATCCTGCCCTGATAATGACCCCCCCACCCGATCAGGGAGGCATCCGTAGTGACCGTGGCTACTGGGGATGGGGGTACAAAGTGTCTGCCTTGGTGAATCTGGGGAGAAGTGATCCACCAAGCAAGATGATTCTTACAAATCTGTGTCACCAGTATTTGGTGACGCATTGGAAGTTGTTGGTAAGACCACTGAGTGAACAACATCCACTGAAGAAGGCGCATATAGAAGCGAGCCAGGGGAAGAAGGGTAATGGCCACAGCCATGAGGCCTAACACCTTTAGAACCATTCTGGCCTGTATCTTCTTGTTGGCTAGAATGATCCTGACATGACTTTGAATGTCTGAGATTCTTTGATCTGTAAGGGTAGCTGACATCCGAACAGTGTTTAAGTTTGCGCCTATGAAAGTAATAGACTGGCAGGGCAATAAGGATGATTTTTCGGAGTTGATCGAGATGCCCAATTGAGAACAAAGATTTATTGTGTAATCCCTGGCTTGAAGAATCTGATGCCTGGTGTTGGCTGAAAGGAGCCAGTCGTCGAGATACGGAAACACCTGGAATCCTTGACGTCTCAGGTGAGCCGTGACCACTGCCATACATTTGGTGAACACTCTGGGAGCTGTAGTGAGACCAAAGGGCAGGGCTCTGAACTGGAAATGACTGGACCCCAGCCGAAAGCGGAGAAATCTCCTGGAGCGTCTGTGAATTTTTATGTGATAGTACGCATCCTGAAGATCTATTGAGCACATCCAGTTGTCCTTCTGTAAGAAGGGCAGAATTGACTGAAGAGTGACCATTCGGAATCTTGTCTTCCTCACAGACTTGAGTCTGCTGAGATCCAATATTGGTCTCCAGTCTCCCGTCTTTTTGGGGACCAAAAGAACCTTGAGTAGATTCCGGCTCTGAATGATCTGTTGTAACTGGCTGAATGGCTCTTTTTTGCAGTAGTTTTAAGACATCTAACTCTGCAATTTCCCTTAGACCGGGTGGTACATCTGGAAGGGAATTTGAGTGATAGAAAGGACTTTCCTCGAAAAATTTTGTAACCCTCGGATATGATCGACTGTACCCATCTGTCTTGAGTGAGGGAACGCCAGGCTTCTGGGTACAGCGATAGTCTTCCCCCGACTGCCTCCAAGGATGGACAGCCGGGCAACATCTCAGGGATGCTGAAAGGGCTTGTCAGAGAGAGGCTCTCTGCTTCCCTGGTTTTGTGGACCCCATCTGCCTCTAGAGCGGCGTCTGTTATTGTTACCCCCTCTGCCTCTAGGGGTAAACTGACCACGTGAATCCGGCGTGACTCCTTGGGATTTGCGGAACCACATTTTGCCACCCTTCTGTCCTTTGGGGTAAGGTCTAGAAGGGGTGGAAAAACGGACCCCTACGGCAGAAAGAGTCTTGCCGTCCTGCTCACACCTGGTCAACGTTTCCTTCACTTGAGGGCCAAACAAAGCTGACCCATCAAAGGGAGAGTTTGTGAAGGACGCCTTAAATGGATCTGCAAAATTACAGAGCCGCATCCAGGCTTGGCGTCTAAGAGCCACACCTGTACCTGCGGCCCTACTCGCTCCATCAGCAGCATATGATATCAGTCGCATGGAGGAGTTAGCAATAGAATTAAGGGTTCCTAGCTGCGAAGCAATTTTTTCTTGAGCCCCTGCAGCTGTAGGATCCTGTACTACTTCACCTAGCTCCTTAAGGATATCCCTCTGGAGTCTGGTGAAGTGACATAGGTAGTTCAGCGAATGCATAGCAAAGGTCGCTGAAGAGAACATCCGCTTACCATATCTATCCATGGTCCTAGAGTCCTTATTAGGAGGATGGACAGGTACGGAAGGATCTGCAAGTTCCTTTTTAGTGGCGGCCGCCACCACCATGGCATCAGCAGGGACACCTTTTGTGAGGAATTGCTTGTCCGACGGGGCAGTAATAAATTTAGAAGGCCTCCTAGGGACTGGCTCTACAGAGTCAGGAGCCGCCCACGCCTTTCGAGCAATAACCTGCATAAGGGGGTCGAAAGGCGGAGACACCCAGGAGGTGGAGGGCCGAGATCCAAACGCCTCCAGGTATACTGACTCATCCTCAGAGGGATTATTGGTGGGCCAGTTTCCCCTCTGTCTAAGGAGTTCTAGGATGTCTGAGAAGGAGACATCCTCAGAGGGGGATCTTGGGGATCCCTCTGACTCATCTAAGTCAGTATCTGAAGTGATAGACTCAGGGGAGTCTACGTGTTTCCTCTTACAGGTCCTCTTTCGCGGAGGATCTCCTGACAGATCAGGAGAATCCTCGGAAGAGGGGGTTCCTCCCAGTGGGTAAACCTGAGGCGGAGGATCTCTGGGTCCGGGAGCAAGACAAGTGGTAGAGATGTCGACAGGCACCATAGAGGGAGGAGCTAAGGGAACAGACTGCTGGCTGAGTCCCGTGGCCAGCACACTCTTCATCACCTCAAAGGCTCCCCTCCCAGGGAGGTCCGAGAGAACCCGTTCCGAAGAACCAGGAACTCCAGGACCCACCGAAAGGGAAGGCTCCGAGGCAGATGTCGGAGCCGAGCTCACCAAGGCCGAGGCTCCAAGGGGAAGAGTGGGGTCGGACAAGGGTCCGATGCCACTCACCCCCTCGGAGGAGACCAGGGAAGCCCGACCACCGAATCCCTCTAAGGAAGGTCTCGAAGAGGAGATAAGAGTAGAGGCTGAAGGAGCAGAAGGGGGTATCTGTCCCTCAGCCGTAGCAGAAACCATTCCCGAAGACTCCAACTCCAAACTCTGGGGTAGAGTCGAAGGAGGAACTGCAATGGGGTGTGGACTAATAGTCGTCTGTTGAGACGGACTATGTAGCATTTGGGCCAGTGCCTGTGATTTTAATAATCTACTGACCACTCTCTCTAAATCATGGTCAGAAAGCCTGGATGACCTGGATGATCGGCTCCGATGGCTCCGTTCCAAGAGGAGAGGAAAAGCCGGAGCCGAGAGTATCGGTTCCAAGGAAGGGGACCTAGACCTCTTCCTCGAAGGAACCATCGGAGCCGACGAAACGATGGAAGTTGTCGGAGCCGACAACTTTTCGGCACCGACAGTAAGTTTCGATGCATCGGCTCTGGCCGGAGCCAATACGGACAAAAAAGTAAGGGTGTCGGAGCCGGTCGGCGCCGACACCGAAGCCTGAGCCACATGGTGATTGGAACCGATCGGAGCCGACACCGAAGTGGTCAAACCAGAATCGGGAAGGTTTGTGTAAACCAGAATCGGCTCCAGCCGGAGCCAATCTCGACTCTGAAAGAGTCGGAGCCGAGGCCGCATGCGTGGACACAGAAGCCTGGGCCTTGGAAGACTTAGAAGTCTTAGATGGAGCCGACTTAGCCGGAGAGCCCTCCGGCTTAAGTAGACCCCTCAAAATAAGCTTATTTCTCCTTTCCTGCAGGACTCTCTGGCTAAAAGAATGACAAATCGCACAGGAGTCCTGCAGGTGGAGAGGTCCCAGGCAGTATAAGCAAGAAGTGTGACCGTCTGTCAGAGACATCTTCTGACAGCACGAGTCACACTTCTTAAAGCCTGAGACCCTTTCTTTAGACATGGTGTAAAAACACACACACACACACAACACCTGTCCAAGAAAAATTACAATCCCAAGAAAAAGGGAAAAACTATTCTCTCACAAACACACACACACCCTAACAAGGGGGGGATGGGATGGGAGAAGGCCTGACTAAAAACTTTTTTGGAGAGGGAATTTTAGTCAGAAAAGGACAATTTGTCCATTGTCATCATTTTTTTTTATTTCCTTATATGCATTGGTAACAAATGAATTCTGCAATCTGATTGTTTGTTTGACTTTTTGACTTTTTCACTCTCTGTAATTTTATAACTTTGGAAATGTCTGTATTTTGTATAATGATGGAGCTTTTCTCCCCGGGCCTCCGCTGAAAAAGGACATTGTATCCAGTCGGATTTTTTCCCGGTTAACAAATGTAAAATAAATAAATAAATAAAAATAAAAAGTAGTTTAAAACTATAAAATTTAAGTTTAAAATTAACTTTAAACTGAAAGAGGGGCAAAAGTAGTAGTGTATAAATCACTTACCAGGTGCTGGTAAAAGGAGGACCTCATCAGCGAACCGGCAAACGAGATCTGGGTACTTACCGCCTTGCATCATGGGATATGGGGCTGCCTCGAGCTGGTAAAAGTGACTCTCGAGCTTAGCAAGTGCCGAGTCGGAGCCGAGGATCGGCTCCGAACCCATCAAGCAAGAATGAAGGCGAGATTGACAACTTAACATCATAAATTTACAGAAAAGAAAAAAACAATCACTGTTTTTCCATTCACAAGCATTATACATCACACACATACACTTTCTTTGTAATCATCATCAGTCCAACATTACACAAATTGCTGAATTCCTGCCTTCCCTTAAAACATAGTCCCCAAACATGTCCCAAGACTTGCACTCCACGTTCCTAAGCACCCTGGAGAATATTAGGGTCCAACTTAACACCATCATAATGGGCGACTTCATCTTCTCCTCCATTAACTGGAAAAGCCACTCATGTACCAATACATTTGCCCAACGTTTTCTGGAATTCATTAATTCCAATGCCCTGGCCCAGCTCGTTCTTACCCCCACTAAAGGTAGCAATATCCTTGACCTGGTCATTACTCTACACCAATAGTCAACTCCTCCCTGTTTAGCTCTGACCACAAACTAATCACCTTGCATATCCACATCCTTCCCACCCCGCCATGCAAAGGAAACCACCATGAAAAACTTCTCCAAAGCTAACTTTGGGCTCCTAAAAACAGAGGTGACTAATTTCACGGCACCCATGCAAATGGAGAATAGCTGCATGACTGCCGAATCATACACCAATGCACTGTACGAACACGTACACAAATGCATGGATTTCGCCATACCCACTAGAACCGATGCTCTCTTCCAAAAAAAATAGAAGCCAATCTGGTGGTTTCCTGCCATAAACAAACTCTACAACAGAAGGAGGAAACTGATGCAAAATAAGGTGAAGTCCCAAGACTGGAAAAACTCCCTTATCAGCCTCAACAAAAAGTTGAGATCCCTCATCAAATCCTCCAAAGCTAGCTATGAAAACAGAATTGTAGTAGATAGTAAAGACAACCACAAGACCTTCTATAGTTATGTAATGAATCTCCATGGAAATAACCAAATTTGCTCTGAGCTGCTACAGAATGGTACCTCCTATACTGAGGCAACAGATATTGCCAATATACTGGCCAACATATTCAGTGCCAGCTTTACCCCCCACCTAGGGGATCAATCACAATGCCAGTAGATTGTCAGGCACCCAGTATTACTGCTGCACAGGTTAAAACAGCACTGTCCAAGGCCAAGAATACAGTTTCTATGGGACCTGACAATATCCCTGGCTGTGCTCTACATGAACTACAGAGTGAACTGGCACCTCACCTGTGTGCCTTGTTCAATCACAGCCTCACCTCCGGCTTTGTCCCTACCGAATGGTGCACTGCTACAGTCATCCCTCTCCACAAAGGAGGAGTGACGACAGACCCTGGGAACTATAGCCCCATTAGCCTGACAAGTCTGATATGCAAAGCTATGGAACGCATCATCATGGACTTAATAAACAAGGATACAGGGAATCTCCAAATTATGCATCCCACACAGTCTGGTTTTGTGAAGGGTAGATCATGCCTGCTCAGCTTGGTCAACGTCTTTGAGTCAGTCACAAGAGCTGTGGATGAAGGCAAGGTGGTTCATACAGCCTACCTTGATCTGACCAAGGCCTTTGATACCATTCCCCACTCAGGAATCATAGAAAAACTCACTAAGCTAGGCATCAACCCCTATATCACTAGGGGGGGGTTGCAAACTGGCTCACAGATAGAACCCACAGTGTGAAAGTAGCTGACTCCAAGTCAGACTGCCGACCAGTCACGAGTGGAGTTCCACAGGATTCGGTCCTGGGTCCTCTCCTGTTTGGTATCTACTTCTCTGAAGTCCACGCCAAAAGGAAGGGTCTCTGGCTGACAAAGTTTGCAGACGATTGCAAGCTGGAAGCTATTAACTCTCCAAGCAATGTTGACATCTTTCAGAAAGGCCTCACTGAGACCAACAACTGGTGCCAGAACCATGGCCTTAAGCTTAATGCCAAAAAATGTGTCATCATCCCCTTTGGGAAATAACGGGTTCCCATGAATTACCACATCGATGGTAGTCCACTGAACACAGACAGCAACCTCTGTTTTGACCACCACATTGCCATTGTGGTCAGAAAATCCTTCTATGTGGCACATTTCATTAGTAAGGATTTTGCATCCAGGAAGAAAGAGGTCATTGTCCCCCTCTACTCTTCCCTCATTAGGCCAATCATCGACTACAATGCCTCATTTGACCTGCACCTCACTAGACACCTGCAACAACTGGAAAGGCTGTAAAAGTACCTCACAAAGAAGATCCTAGGCCTTAAACACTTGTCCTATATGGACAGACGCAAAAAACTCCAACCATTCTCTTTCTCATATCGCCTACTTAGAGGCGATCTTTGCATGACTTACAAAGCCATGACTGACCCAGCTCTGTTAGAAATGCTACATCTAAAGAAGTCCCAATCCCGCCGCACCAATGCTCCAGAGACCTCAACCTCATTACCACAATCAACAGAACATGCTGGAGGGACAGGTTCAACACAGAGACTTGCCCATGCAATGGAATAGACTTCCCATACATGTCAAGCAGAGCACCTCACTGGCCCTCCAAGAGAAATCTTGATGAGTGGATGGGAAATAGAAAATTCACCCCTGGAATTACTCCAGTGGCGCTACTTGACAGAGGCACTGGGAACTAAGGTCGGGTGGCACAATGCCAGGGTAATCCTATGGGCTAGGCTTGTAAAGGCTTCAGGGCCATGAGCCTAGTACACACCTATGAACATCACATCTCTTGATTATTCTGCATGTACTGTTCCCACAGTTTCCATTTATTTCTATGTAATTTGTGCTTCCAATTCATTTACAATATCCAATACTTCAAACACAGTTGGTTTAGACTTTGATTCCCATTTTCTAGTAATTGCTTTTTGACAGTCGATAGAATTCAAATTCAGGCCTATGTCTAAGCAATTTGGATCCTGTGTCCCAGCTCAAAAAATCATATCCTTCGTTACAGTTATTTGATCACCCAGTATTTCTGACAAGAGTATTCTGTAGAGAATTTTTAAAATCTGCCATCTCATTACACTCCCAAAAAAAGAAGTTATGTACTCACCATAATGTTCCATCTGAGTAGTTATACCTCATTTTTCTGCAACCTGTGGGTATTCGGATCCGAGCCAGCAACTTTATAAGCATCTGCTTCGAACTCCAAGCTCCTCCCCCTTACCCATAACACACCACTATCTCCTGCCTTCCCTCAGATCGAGCTTGCTGCAACCCAAACTAATCAGCAACTCAAACTAGAAGAAACCATACATGATCATGACATGAGCAGGTTCGGGGGAAGGTTGCAGAAAAATGAAGTATAACTACTCAGATAGAACGTTATGGTGAGTACATAATTTCTTTATCTGAAGTAAACTTCATTTTATCTTCAACCCGTGGGACAGAGTCCCCAGCTACTCAAACCCTCTGGGAGGCCCTTATGGAAGGATATTCCTGAGCACCGCAGAGCCGAAGGATGCTCTCCCTCTGGAGATTACTTCCAACTTGTAATGAGAAATGAAGGAATGTGACTTAGCCCAAGTTGCTGCTGCACAAATGTCATCCAATGACACCCTAGACCAGAAAGCAGCAGACGTCATCATAGATCTGATAGAATGAGCTTTAACAGGACCAGGTGGAGACCAGCCTTTTGTCTTTATAAATTTGCAAAATACATAGTGTAATCCATCTAGCTAAGGAAACTTTGGAGATGGCCTCACCCAAAAAGGGCTTAGAAAAGGACACAAATAACTGGTCAGACTTACGGAAGGGCTTTGTTCTTTGTAAATAAAAATGAAGTTGTCTATGAACATCTAGCAAATGCCGTTTATATTCACCTTTGTTCTGAAAATTTGGGAAGAAAACAGGCAGGTTAATTGTTTGATTAATGTTTGCTTTAGAAGCCACGTTTGGTAAGAAAGAAGTGTTTGTGCGGAGGGAAATCCTGTCCCTCATGGAAGATCAAGTAAGGGGGCATGGCAGACAAGTCCTGAAGCTCAGAAACCATCCTAGCCAATGTAATAGCCACTAGGAAGGCTGTCTTCCAGGATAAGAACTTTAAATCCGCTGATGCTGCAGGTTCAAAGGGGGCAGCAACTAAGGCCTGAAGAACCAAGGTAAGGACCCAAGGAGCAACAGGGTTCTTAACTGGAGGGCGTAAAAGAAAAGTGCCTTTAAGAAAAGCCTTACACAATCTAGAAGAGGCCAGGGCATTGCAATCAGAAACCGACTGGTGGAGATCGCCCACTCCCAAACATTCATGGCCTCATGACACAGAGGGTAAGATATGGCTCCTCCTTGTCTGTTAATGTACCAAACAACCGACATGTTGTCTGACTGAATTGCAATAGTCCCCAGAGGAAGAACAATATGGAAGGCCTGCAACGCTGAAAGCACTGCTCTCATCTCCAGAACACTGATGTGCAATCTGGTCTCGATCTTGAACCATGTGCCTTGGACCGTCCTTCCCAGATAATGCCCCCCCACCTGAGCTGGGAGGCATCTGTGTTCACTGCAGCTTGGGCTGTGGATGGAAAAAAGGGGCTTCCCGCTACAATCTCTGGAGACTGGACCCACCAGAGAAGTGATGCCCTGCAGGCTTTGCTGATGTGAATTGGGTATTCCATGGGGAGATCCAGCCAAGACCACTGTATGGCTAGAGACCATTGTAGAACACGCATGTGAAGACGCGCACAGGGGAGGATAGAAATTGCTGCAGCCATAGAGCCCAAAGCTCTGAGAACGTCCGCCGCCTTCGATACCCTGGGGAAAAGAATCAGTGATACATGAGCCCTTAGACTCTGGACCCTGTCTGGAGTTAGGAAGACTTTCAACTGAAGGGTGTCCAGCCATGCCCTGATAAAGTCCAAAATCTGTACCGGATTCAAGAGCGACTTGGGAACATTGGCCGTAATCCCTAACAGGGCTTGGCAAAGAAGACGCTTAGTGGAAGCAGTGAGGAGCCAATCATCTAGGTAAGGGAATACTCGAATCCTCTGAAGCCTCAGGTGAGCCGCTACGACTGCCATTACCATGGTAAACACCCTGGGAGCTGTGGTGAGTCCGAAGGGTAGGGCTCGGAACTGGAAATGACCAGCTCCCAGCCGGATGTGAAGGAATCTCCTGGAGCTTCTGTGAATCTTGATATGGTAGTAAGCGTCCTGGAGGTCTATCGAGCACATCCAGTCACATTCTCAAAGATAAGGTAGAATGGACTGGAGGGTGACCATCCGGAATTTCTGTTTGGCAATAGCCAGGTTTAAGGTTGGCAGGTCCAAAATGGGTCTGAGGCCCCCCGGGTTTTTTTTTGGCACTAAAAAGAACCTGGAGTAAATGCCTGACCCGGACTGATCGGGGGGGACCATTTCGATGGCTCATTTTTGAAGCAGCTTGGAAACCTCTAGCGCTGCCGTCACTCTTTGGGCGGGTAGAACATCTGGGATGTGTTTTG
The DNA here is from genome assembly GCF_019279795.1 of Protopterus annectens. Classification (NCBI taxonomy): domain Eukaryota; kingdom Metazoa; phylum Chordata; order Ceratodontiformes; family Protopteridae; genus Protopterus; species Protopterus annectens. The sequence goes on along the minus strand of NC_056748.1, from coordinate 921,576,325 downwards.
GTTGGATTGGACAGGCAACAAACGAGATGGTATAACCTCTGGATATTATTTAAAGCACCCAACAATCTGCAGTTATGGACTCTCATGCCATTGGGTGCAATGATAATCTTCCTCCGACTGCCACCAGAGTAGGACAGTCGGGCAACCCCTCAGGGCTGCTTCTCTGGCCTGTCTGAGAAGGGCTCCCTAGACCCACAGTTCCTCGGACCCCCTCTGCCTCTGGGCCGGCGTCTGTCATGTCCCCCTCTGCCTCTAGAAGACAAGTTGTCCTGAGAGTCCAGGGAAAACTGATTTCCGGAACCACATCTTCTTTCTCCCTCTCTGATTCCTGGAAAAGGACCTTTGACGGCTAGAGAAGTGGATTCCGATGGCAGACAAAGTCTTCCCATCTTTCTCACTCTGGACAAGGGTACCACGTATGGTCTTCCCAAAGAAGACGAACCATCAAAGGGAGCATTCGTAAAAGATGCCTTGAAGGGATCCGCAAACTGACAGTCTGAGCCAAGCATATCACCTCATAGCAACGCCGGTCCCAGCCACCCTAGCTGCTCCTTCTGTAGCATGAGAAAGGCGGCGCATGGACGTGTTTGACACTGATTTCAGAGTAGACATCTTCGCAGAGAACAGATGCTTGTCCTCCTGCGACAAAGACTCTGGGGGGTGACTCAGCAAACTCCGTGACTAGGTTTCGCTGCAGTCATATAATGTGTGCCAAGTAGTTCAGCGATCGGATGGAAAATGTCGCTGAAGAACACACTTGCTTCCCAAAATGATCCACCATCCTGGATTCCTTATCCAGAGGATGGACCGAGGAACTCGCCTGAGCCAGTTCCCTCTTGGTGGCTGCTGCAACCACCATAGTGTCCACACGGGATCTCTTATACCATGCCTGTCAGAGGGTGGAGAGAGAATTTTGTCTGGGCGCTTAGGTATCGGCTCTGTGGTGTCAGGCTCCTTCCATGCTCTCGTGGTGATAAAATCCATTAAAAGATCCACAGGCAGGGACACCCAGGAAGTAGATGGGCCCGTGCTAAAAGCCTCCAAGAACACGGATTCATCTGTAGAAAGTTTTGGGGTTGACCAACCTCCCCCTCTGGTGGAGGATCTCCATGATGTCTCCAAAGAAGACATCCTCGGCAGGTGACCTGGGGGAACCTTCTTCATCTAAATCAGCATCTTCGGTAAGGGACTCAGGGGAGTCCAAGTGCCTCCTTTTGCATGTCTGCTTATGATGACCCTCCTCAGTGGGAATCTTTGCAGAGGGCTCGTGAGCCGCAGGGGGTTCCTATAGGGAAACTGCCTGGGAGTCTGGGTGGAATCCAAGGAAATAGGCTGGGGTCTCAATCCTTGGGAAAGAACCCTCTCCACCATGCCGAACGCAGATGGAGAGCGCACCTCCTTAGAGCCCAACAAGGAGGAAGCTAAGTTTGGCCTTTCTATCTTTAAGGTCCCTTGGATTAAACCCTGCACAAATGCTGCATTGGATGGACAAATGTGCTACGCCCAAGCAAACAACACACACAGTGTGGCCATCTGCTGGTGAAAGCTTATGGCCACACTCTGTGCATTTTTTAAAAGTAGGTTTTGGTTGTTCAGACATCCCCACAAAAACAGCCACCACCACACCTAAACACCCACTACACTACCTAACCATGCACACACTAAGGGAAGGGAAGGGCCTACACATAAACTACCTCACAACAACGATAAACTTTTTTTTTTTTACAAAAAATGACGAACTAGCGTTAGGGGGAGGAAAAGGGAACTAACTGAGAAAACTCTCTCAAACAAACCCTGAAAAGCACTTACAGTAAAACTCAACTTCAGAGCTGCAGAGATCACGATGCTGATGCACGAAGTGGCAAATGAGATCTGAGGGAAGGCAGGAGATGGTGGTGTGTTATGGGTAAGGGGGAGGAGCTTGGAGCTCGGAGCAGATGCTTGAAAAGTTGCCGGCAGAGAGCCAATATGGATCCGAATACCCACAGGTTGAAAATAAAATGAAGTTAACTATTTCAGATCAGATGTTCCCAGTTACTGCTTTCTTCCCCATCACATCTCCAACATTTGCTATCTACCACAGGAAAACATCTTTAACATCTGCTTGAGGTATAAAAATACCTATGCAAACAGTTCCAAGCAAAGATCCTAAACCTTCTAGACTTTGTTCCATATTTGGGAGCCATACATGTATTCTCCTATTGTTCTCCTGCAAATTCCTTTTCCATTTTCTCTTACCAATATTTGATTACCTCTCCTGACTGGATCTCATAACTGCCATGCAATATTTTATATGCTATACTAATCATCCTTTTTAACAGTAGCTTCTGTTCTAGATTTGACCAAATCCCCCATCAGAACAAGTCTTGCACTTAAGACTACCCTACACCTTTCTCTTTGCCTATACTCTGGTAGGAAGGCAGGCGCTAACCTGCAGTCCAAACATCTTCTTGGCCTAATCCCACCATATTCTCTTTCCCTCTACTTATTTACTCCCAGTACCTTAATTCCTTTCCTAGTTTTCTCCAGTAAATTCCAGTCCCCTCTTGTCTATTTTCCAGTCATCCATATTTTTCAAAATCTATCTCCATTCTTGTGCGACTTAAGTTTTTTTTTTGTTTAGAATATTTCTGCTACTTTATGAATATACTGTTATATGTGGTTCACATTATTATTATTAATGATCTGCATCCAAACTCCCACTTTCTATTTCTTATACTTCCCCCCATTTCATAATCCCTTTTAATTTTGAATTATAACCTTCTGCATGTATTAAGTACATGAGCCTTAACTGGGCAGCTCTAAAATATCCCCTCATATCAGGTAATCCTAAACCACCTTGTTCTATTGAAAGGATCAACTTATCCCACTTAATTCTTGCTGTCTTTCCCTCCCAGATGAAATCCTTCAGCTCTATTAATTATTATCCAAAACTTCTCTTCTGGCTGATAAAAATATGCCGGACCCTTTTACAAAATTAAAAACCTTTTCACTGTTTGCATTTTACTATCCATAAACAAGAGCTTCCACTTTCTCAGTTTTCATATTATCTTTTGTTTAATCTCTTCCCACATATCCTTCACTGCTGTAACAGAAGCCCTTTTAATCCAAACTCCCATAAATCTGGATATTGCTGAACCAATTTGTGTGTGGGTATACAACTTATCACTACAGCCCTAGTTTTACCTTCATTTTATATCCCAGAAAAGACTTGAAACTGTCTCAGAATGTTCCACAACACCAAGATGTCCTTTTCTAGATTCATCAGGTGCAAAACAATACCATCTGCAAATGCCAACTTTTCTTAATTACCATACCAACTATATTGTTGCATTTCTGAGTCCCTTCTTTTCTTTGCCAATGGCTGTAAATATAAAGCAGATAATAACCCTGCCTGGTTCCTCTGTTCAAACACAACTTATCAAACAGGAACCCTCCCACTTCAATTATTACCTCCCATCCTTCATATATTCAATTAAATAACTTTATTATTGTATCAGGAAATGCAAATTATACCATGACCCCCCCCAAAACGTGCACGCTGATTGGCCAGCGTGCACATTGTAAATCGAGTTATACTAATAGAAAAAGGTCCGGTCGCCCGGACTTTTTTCCATTAGTATAACTCTGTTTTTAAAACACTGTCTCGCTATGTTAAATGGGTTTAACATAGCGAGACAGTTTTAAAATAAGCAACGGACATCTTAAACCTGTTAAGACTGTTAAACCCATTTAACATAGCGAAAACAGTAAAAAAAAAGCAACGGAGATCTTGCTTTCTCCGTTGCTTTGCTCAACTCTGATGTACTGCGCAGGCACGCAGTACATCAGAACTGCCGCGGATGCCAGACATCTGCGGAAGGGCAGTAAACAGGCATTATACTATGCCATTATTTAAGAAAAGTAATAGTTTCTTTTCTTAAATAATGTCATATAATAGCAATAACCGACTTCTGGGTGTGGGTAATGCTGTATTTACCCACGGTTGGCTTTGTTTGGTCCCTCGGGCTTTGCCCTCGGGACCAAACCACGCCAACCGTGGGTAAATCCAGCATTACCCACACCCAGGCGTGGGTTATTGCTATATGATTCCATTGCCCTACTCATAAAATCTCAGCTTACTTTGTCGAATGCATTTCTCTGCATCAAGACCCACCAACAACAGTGGTATTTTCTTACATTCTGCATCCCTTTGGATCATTTTATTAATGTTGTTAAATGCTTGTTTCACTTCCACAAAACCGCAGTGATTAATATCAGTTTTGGTAACACCCTTGCCATTCCTTTAACTAGTATCGACAGACACTTTATAATCATGGTTTAAAAGTGAAATGGGTCTGTATGAAACCAGATCTGATGGATCTTTATCATCCTTAGGTAATACAGCCACCACAGCTTCCTTCTTAGATGTTAGTGCTTCCCCTCATTTTAAAATGCTGTAAAACAAAATCTTCCAGACCTTTATCATTTTCTTCCCTCCTGACTTCCAGACTTGCACATGAATACCATCTGTTCCCAGAGACTTTCCTGAAGATTGATTACACATCACTGTTTTTATTTCATCCTTTCCTATTTTAACTGCTAGCTGTGGAGCGTCATCTACCTCTAACTGTGGCCTAATTAAGTCTTCCATAAATATTTCCATTTGTGCTCTTTCTTGACTTCCACATTTCCTTACTTTATAAAACATTTCTGAAACACCTCTAAAACTTTTGCAAATGATCTGTGGTTATTTTTCTTGTTATAGGCTCCTGAAGTTTGGCAACAGCCCTTTCTACTTTTTGCTGCCTAAGTCATTGTGCTAAAAGTTTTCGTGCTCTGGAGTTACCATCAAAAATAGTTGTTTAACAATCTTTCTAAACTCATGCATATTATCCAGATACACCCTTATTCTCTCTTTAGCACTCTACATTTGCTCTTCCTCTTGTTCTACGAGACTCCACTTACTCTGCAATACTTTAACACTTGTCAGCCCCTCTAAGTAATTCCAATTACTTCTTAACCATATCACTATCTTGTTTCTATCATGATTTTATTTTCATCTTATCCCTCTCAGTAGCTACAACTTATGAAGATGCTTCATTCTTCCTCAATAACTCTTGAAATATTTCCACTACCCAGTGTCTCATCTTTACTTAATTACCCTGCATCTTTATCTTAGCTTTATTGGTCCATGATCTGAAATGTTAATGGATGTGTGTCAAAGCTTTTCAATTAAATATGAATATTCCTGTGAAACACAATTTTTTATCTAGTCTTGCCCAGCTATTGTACATTGGGGAAGAATATGTACATTATGTCAGAGCTCCAGCTACTGAAATCACTTCTTCCATACCAAATAATTCTCATAGGTTTTTTCATAAATCTACCTTTCTTATATTATATTTTGCCTTCTAGGTCCCCCAATACAGCCTCACTATTGCAAATCAAGTTCCAGTCCTCACATACAAGTCATATTCCCTGATGAAAGTTGACTATTTCTCCCAAAATATTCTTAAGCTCCATAATATCCGTTTTTGGTGGCATATAAACACCAGCATAAACCTCCTCCTTTGCAATAGCACCTTACTACCACAGATTTACTATTATTGCCTATTCCCCCTCTTCAATCACTATTTGAGACCCACCACTAGCAATTAGTATAATTATTTGCCCTTTTCTTTGTCCCTGATAATCAGCTAAATATCCATCCTAAAATCCTTTCTTAGTTAAATTCACATGCTCGTTTTTTTCCCCAAAAGCACCTCCTGCAGCACTGCTACTTGTACTCTGTATTTCTTAATACAATTCAGTACTCTCTCCTTTCTGTCTCTAGTGGCAAGGCCATTTACATTCCCAAGATCATTTAAATAACATAACCATTAAGAGTCTCTCTCTCTCTCTCTCTTTACATCCTTTATTCTTATGCACCTTTACACCCTAACCTCTTTCCACAATCAGCTTTATTTGCAACCTTGTTTTCCCACTTCAAACTACACTTCATTTTCTTTAACTCATTACTCCTCTATATCTTCTTCTCTCTTTTCTTACTCTGATTTTACTCAACCTAAAAATCAAACTTTCTCTTATGACCTCTTCTCTCGATAGAACCAAGAATAAAATTACACTATTTCTCTCCCTTTAGTACTCTTCTTTTTCTCCCTCTCAACTCCCCTACTACTCTCATAGGTAGGTACTAGGCTATCGGCCCTGGGGCCTATACAAGCCCAGCCAAAAAGGTACCCTGGTTTTGCCACCCAAGAAAATTATTTTCCTGTGCCACTGTCGAACAGAGCCACAGAGGTGATCCCATCAAGATTTTTCTTGAAATGTGCTAATGAGGAGCTTTGTTTGATATAGATAGGTAGTTTATTCCAGAGCATGGGAAGTCTCTGGGACAGGAATCTATCCCTCCGGCATGTTCTGTTTATTGTGGTGACAAGGTTTAGGTCCCTAGAGCGTGCAGTTCGGAGGGACTGGGATTTCTGGAGCATTTGTGGAGCATGTCCAACAGCTCTGGGTTTGACATAGCTTTGTATGTTGGGCAGAGATCACCTCTGAGTAGGCGATATGCGACAGAGTAAAGCTGGAGTTTTTTGAGATGGTCTGCGTAGGGCATCTGTTTGAGGCCGGTAATCCTCTTTGTGGGGTATTTCTGTGGCCTTTCCAGTTGTTGTAGATGTCTTGTGAGGTACATATCAAAAGGGGTGTTGTACTCTATAATGGGTCTAATGAGTGATGAGTAACAATGACCTCTTTTTCTGGGTGAGAAACCTTTTGTGATGAGGTGTGCCACGTAGAAGGATTTCCTGATTACTGTGGCGATGTGATTATCAAAGGAGAGACTACTGTCCACCTGTGTCCCAAGGTCTCAACACACTTTCGGTGTTAAGTATACTACAGCCTATGTTGTAGCTCATGGGTACAGAATTTTTACCAAAGGGGATGACAATGCACTTTTTGGCACTGAACTTGAGGCCATGGCTTTGACACCAGGCATCTGTCTCAGTGAGGCCCTTTTGTAGGATGTCCACATCGTTAGGAGTTTCAATTATGGCTCCTAGTTTGCAGTTATCTGCGAACTTCGTTAGCCAAAGACCTTCTGTGTTAGCCTGTACTTCAGAGAAGTAGATACCAAACAAGAGAGGACCCAGGACTGAACCCTGTGGTACTCCACTTGTCAATGGTCTGAAGTCGGACTTGAAGTCTGCTACTTTCACAGTGTGGGTTCTGTCAGTGAGCCAGTTGGCAACCCATCTTGTGGCATAGGGATTTATACCTAGGTTAGTGAGTTTATCTATAATTCTAGAGTGGGAGATGGTGTTGAAAGCCTTGGCAAGAGCTAGATAAGCTGTGTGAACCACCTTACCCTTGTCTACGGCTTTGGCGACTACTTCAAAGAAGTCTATCAGGTTTAGGAGACATGATCTGCCTTTTATAAACCCGAACTGGGTGGGGTCCAGAGTTTGGAGATTACCAATGTCTTTGTTTATAAGTTCCATGATGATGCGTTCCATGGCCTTGCAGACTAGGCTCATCAGGCTAATGGGGCGGTAGTTCAGGGGACATCCATCCTAACCCAGGTCCGACTACTAATCCATCCTCTACTTCCTGCAGCTATCAGACTACCCTGCACTCACATAACCCACACTCCAAACTCTAACCCTTTACTCCATTAATATTCACAACATCCTCAATAAAACATCTGACTTTCACTTCCGGATAGACCAATATTCTCCAAACATAATTACACTGTCTGAAACATGGCTAAAACCACATAACAATGACAATGAATTCCTTCCTTCTGGTTACAACATTATACGTCACAACAGAACATATAAAAAAGGCGGAGGTGTAGCCATTTCATATTCTGATCTCCTGACTGACCCTAACCTGCTCTTCCATACCTCATCCCCCTTTTCACTCAGCTGAACTCATCATTGCTGACTACAAACTTAAACACAAAACCTTAACAATCATCTCCATCTATATTCCCTCTGGAAATCATATTCCCTTATTAGAAGAGATTCTTCATTGGATGTCTGACAACTTAAACAAGACCATAATATTTGGAGATATCAATATTAATTGGTTTACTATCTGCTCTAACTCTCCTGCTTCTAGTCTAAACTTATATGGTTACTCTGAACTTGTCTCTACTCCTACTTTTCATCATAAGCCTACTAACACTAGCTCCATCATTGATTGGATTCTGGTATCTAATCCTCACCTCTAGCACTATGCGGAATCCCTCCCCAACTTCCTAAGTGACCACAGCCATGTGTGTACCCAAAGATCTTCCACCCATCAGTCTCGACCACATAAAGTGAGTATGTTGTAAACTATCTATCTTTAACAACTCTCTCCAAGCTATTGATTGGTCCTTTCTCTCTTTCCTACCTTTGGATGATGCTGTATTATAATTTAATTCTATTTTCCTTAGCATTCTTGATTCTCTTGCCCCTCCCAAACATGTCAGAGTGAAATCTCAATGTTCTCCTTGGCTCTCTAACTTCTCACGGTCTCTTAGTCGTAAAAGAGACAATGCATGGAAACTTTGGACCAAAACAAAATCTTCTCCTAATTTCCAAATTTATATGGAGTTTCGTAATCTGACTAAGAAACACATTATCATTGATAAGAAGAACTTCTACCTCACTCAACAAACATCCTCACCTAGAAACCCTAAAAAATTCTGGAGCTCTGCTAACCATATTCTTTGCCCTGGCAATCCTTCAACTCCCAACCCATGTCCTAACAACACTCCACTTGAAACAGCATCTCTCTAACTTTTACTTCATTGATACCATCAGTAAGATCATGCACACTTCCTACCCACCTAATCTTTCACCTTCTACCACCTCTCAACCACACAACTCCCCTTTCTCATTACAAATAATTCCTACTAAATATATTAAAAACCTGCTTCTTAAACTTAAACCATGTTCACCTTCTGCTGATAAGCTACCACCTCACTTCCTAAAAATTGCAACTAATTCCATAGCATATCCTGTCTCTATCCTTATTAATTGCTCCATTACAGAATCAACTGTCCCCACTATTTGGAAAAAGTCCAACATAATACCTATCCACAAGGGAGGATCTTCTACTGAACTCTCTCATTATCTACCTATAACAATTCTCTCTCCTCTCTCTAAAATTCTTGAATGTTATGTTCACAAACGAATCTTAACCTGTCTTATCCAAGAAAATCTGGTTACTCCAACCCAGCATGGTTTTCTCCCTTTCCACTGCCCTCATCTCTTTTATCAACTCTGTCTAGCTAGAGATAAACAACATGTGTCCTGCCTCTTTTTAGACCTTCTAAAGCCTTTGACACTATCACACTCCATCCTCCTCTCCAAGCTAGCCCAACTCAACTTCTAAACTTCTATCTCTTGGTTCAATAGCTATCTTACTAACAGAATGCAATCTGTGAAATGGCTATCTACTCTCTCTCCCTTTCTCCCTATTAATATGGGCATTCCACAAGGCTCAGTTCTAGGTCCCCTTCTTTTTAACATCTTTACCAACCATTTACACCAATCTTGTCCCTTGTCCCTTGTCCTCCCTCATTCAGTTTGCTGATGACTCGCTATTGTCTCTGTTTCAGAGAACCCTATAGATTTACTATCTATCACACAAAAATCCTTTACCTTTACTGAATCCTGGCTGACTATCAATCAACTCATTCTTAACCCCCCAAAAAACAAAACTCCTCTTCCTCCCAAAATCCCTCTACCATCTGAAATCATCATTTACCATCTCCTCACTAAATACTTCTCTTTCCCCTGAAACTCATACTAAGCTCCTTGGTGCGACCATATATGATAGGCTCAGGTTTGACTTACATGTGCATCACTGTATTAAGAAAACTCATCAAAAGCTTGGCTTACTGTATAGAAATAAAATGTTTCTCACCCTTGGCACTAGAATCTCCCTCCCTCATGCCTTCTTTCTTCCTAACCAATTTTATGGCTCACAAATCCTAACTAATCTACAGTCTCTTTTCTTTCCAAATTAGAATCTACCTATAATAAAGTAGCCAGATTTACTGCCAACCTGTCTTTCAAATCTCATCATTGCCTAGCTCTGAAATCACTTAACTGGTTAGAGTTTCCTAACCAACTCTTATTTTCTCAACTTGCAAGTTATTCATTCCATTATCCATTTGTTATTTTGCTTTTATTACTCTATACTTCTATGACCTTGAACTACTCTGAAACTTCACACTTTACCCTTTATTCTAACTTGCTACACTCTCCTGTTTTTCTAATAGACTCCTTACTTATCTCTGCTCCTTCCCACTTTAGACTTACTTAACTTACCTTCAGTAATCAGCTCTGCTGACTGTTTCTCCTCTAGCTGCTCCATTGCCTGTTTCTACCCTCTCCGTTCGCCCTGCGGGCTCACTCCGCTCCCCTACCGTACCCCCAATTCCCAACCACCCCCAGTGGTCTTACACTTACACTTCGCTGACCACTCCCCCCTTCTATCTCATCCTATCACATACCTCATCATCACCGGGCCACTCCCATAGATCTCTCTCCTAATTACTACTACTTAACTCACTTTTGAACCACTCCCTCTCCTTTCCAACCATCCACTACACTAATTTACTTCCCAATTCTACCTCTTATCTAAACCTCCTCTAATTTCTTACCTGCTTATTTTATACCCTGCTCAATCTCTTCAAACACTTCTTCTTTCTACATCACCTACTAACACAAACTACTCCCTACTTAAATCTACTTTTTACCATGGCCCCAACAAATAAAACTATTTTTACAAACATACTACTCAACTACCACAATAACCTGTCCTACCATACCTTACTCGCTGACCTCCTTTGAATATCGTTCTCTACCTGAACAAAACCATTACATCCAACAAACTTTACCATCTTCTTTCATCTTCTCCCTTAACCACAGTAACATAACCTGTACCTCCAACTATATACTACCAAAATTTCACAGAGCAACCCACATTATTTACTTCTCTACCAAAAAGACTTTTAATAACCTCTATAAATTCTGTAAATCTCTACAATACCCTCACTCAGCAACACCCCCTCCTAGATGGTGATATTCATCCAAACCCTGGCCCCAATACTGACTATACCAATAACCCTACCAATTTAACAGTGCCTATAGTTTCTACATTAACTAAACCATCTAACTCCCTCTTGATAGCTCACCTGAACATTAGAAGTATTAACAATAAAATTTCCCACCTGCATGCACTCCTTGATGTACACTCATTTGACATTCTATGTCTTACAGAAACTTGGCTAAAACCATCTACTCTAGACCAGGAAATTAGCCCTCCTGGCTAGAACATCATTAGAAATGACAGTAAAAACAAAAAAGGTGGAGGTATAGCAATTCTCTATAAATCTAACCTCCAAATTTCCCCCGTTAATGTGCTTCAATCATTAGATACCACATCTGAAATCCTAACTAGCAAACTCCAAATCAATAACTCCAAATCTATCTAATTTGCATGCATCTACCCCCAGGTAATAATACCAATACTCTTGAGAACCTACTCAGTCACCTCTCTACCCAACTACCCCAGGAGACCATTGTACTAGGTGACTAACATAAACTGGTCCACTTGCAGTTCTCTGAACCCTACCAACCACATAAACCTCTTTGAATTCTCACAATTAATAACAACTCCTACGAGAATCCACAAACCTAGCAACAAGGAAACTACTCTGGACTGGATCCTTATTAATAGCCACCCTGAAACTTATACTCCAGGAACCCTTCTCGACGATATCAGCGACCATATGCTTACCTACATTATTAGACAAAAAGTCCATATTCCAACTACTCATAATCTCAAAACCTCCTGCTTAAAAAAATCTTTAATCCAGACAGCTTCCTAACCGAATTGCAAGCATGTGACTGGTCACCACTAACCCATCTAGAACTTGATGAAGCTGTTACCTACTTTAATACTAAGTTTCTTCAAATCCTCGACTGCCATGCACCTTATCGCTCTACTAGAATAAGAACCAAATCTGCCCCATGGCTCACAAAACAAACTAGGCAAAAGATACTCCTCAGAAATAAAATCTGGGCTAAATGGAGAGCTAGCAAATGTCCAACAAACCACCTCCACTTTAAACAGCTAAGAAATGCCACCAAGAAGGATATTTACTTAGAGACAAAAAAGACTTCTACCTTCACCTCCAACAAACCAGCCAACAAACTCCACAAACATTTTGGTCTGGGATAAACAAACTTCTTCAGCCAGGTTACACTACTACTCCAGACCCAACCGGTTTCAACCATAACAACTCCAACCAGATCCCTGATGCCTTTAATAACTACTTTACAGAAGCCATTCAAACCCTGGCCAATTCTTTACCACCCTTCACTGCTTCCCAACCAAATAAATGCAATACTTCATTGCCTACCTTTCAAATACAACCTGTATCTACATCTCTCATCTGTAAGCTACTTCAAAAATTGAAACCTTGCACCCATTCTGCTGACCGTCTCCCATCTGAATACCTACAAATAGCCGCAAAAGCCATAGACTATCCCACCTCTAAACTTATTAACAGAACTATCTCAGAAGGCAAAATCCCTGTTCTATGGAAGATATCCCACATCATCCCTCTACATAAAGGTGGACCTTCTACTGAGCTTTCTAACTTTTGCCCTATTGCTTTACTCTCCCCATTAGCTAAGATAATGGAAAATGTATTCACAAACAACTACTTAACCACTTACTACAAAATAACCTACTAGCAAACTGCCAACATGGCTTTAGGCCATTCCATAGCACATCAACTGCCCTCTTATCCTTTACCGACTCTATATATAAAAATCACAACAATAACTCTTTTTCCTCTGCACTATTTATTGACCTGTCAAAAGCCTTTGATATGGTTAACCATAACTTACTTCTAGACAAACTAAAGGCCCATTCTCTTGATCCTCAAGCTATACAATGGTTTAGGTCTTATCTGGAAAATAGACAGCAAGCAGTACTTTGGCATAACAATCTGTCTTCACTACTTCCAGTAAATATTGGAGTACCTCAGGGCTCTATCTTAGGTCCCCTATTCTTTTCCTTATTTATTAACAATTTACACATGAACATACCTAAAGCCACCTGCATTCAATATGCTGACAACGCCACCTTAATCTGTACAGCCAAGAATATAGCCTCTCTCCACTCCCTCACCCAAACTGTTTTTCAGAATGTTGAAAACTGGTTTATGCAACACTGCCTCCTCCTAAATCCCAAAAAAACAAAACTACTGCTTTTTACTCCAACTCATAAATCACCTAATCCTTTCTTCTCTATAACCTCTAACAATGGTACCAACATTACCCCAGACATTACAACCCACCTACTAGGTGTAACAATTGATAATCATCTCCGCTATGATGAACACATAAACTCCACTATAAAGTCTGTTAACAAAAAACTTGGCACCCTCTATAGAATCAAACCCTTCCTTACCCCTGCTGCAAGGAAAACTATTGCCCAAACCCACCTCATTTCCACCCTTTTCTATGCCTCTGTTATACATACTAACCTATCCAAAAACAACCTCTCTAAACTCTCCACCTGTTATAATAGCATAGCTAGATTCATCACAAGCTCCCCCTTTAAAACTCACAACTGCCTTAACCTCAAACAACTTGGATGGCTAGAATTGCAAAACCATATACTCTGTCAACAATTACTTATTACTCAAAAGATCCTCTACCACCCTAACAACACTCCTATCCTCACTAATCTAATTACACTATATACAAATCTAGCTACACTACGCTCTGCTAATAAGCTTCTAGTTTCCTCAAATAAAGCTAACAACAAAGCCGGGGATTCACTTTTCTCAAACACTACAGGAAAAAACTGGAATAAGCTTCCTCCAGAATTATCTAACCTTGCTTCTACTTCTCTTTTTAAAAAAACATCTTAAAGATCATCTGAAAACTCATTGGCTTTGCCCATGCACTAACACAGACTGATATATTTTTCATTTTTTACTCTTACCCCTATCCCTACTCCTGTAACCTATGCCTCCAAATCTAGTTACTACTGCTTCTTGAAATATGAGGATAACATATATGTGCTTTTCCCTTAATTGAGACTTGCTCATACCTTCTAGTGTGTTCTGCATAATTGTTTAGTATATATTTTTACTAAAATTGTTATAGTTTATAAATGTATTATTATAACTGTTCTTTAGACCAATGTTACCTCTGTATTGTGATTCTTCATGTTTCTATGCATTGTTAACTTTGTCACTGTTCGTGCTTGGAGCTTTTCTCCTCGGGCCTCTACTGAAAATGGACATATATCCAGCTAGACTAGCCCAGTCAGCAAATGTAAAATAAATAAATAAATAAATAAATAAAAATAAATTATAAATAAACCCCACAACTGCCCTAGTCTCACAGCATTTATCTCTCTTTACACACACACCCTCGATTTCTCAGAAGTTCTAATCAACATCTACTTCAAATTTACAAACCTAATAAATCTATTGGACAGTATCTATTTAGCTCTTCTCTTGCCTCCCATTGGAATAAACTTCCTCTGTCCTTGAGAATTATCTCCAATGTTCATGAATTTAAGAAAACACTGAAACTGCATCTTAATAGTAAATGGTCTTGTCTCTGTAATCATCCAACTTGAACTCCTCCTCTACTCTAGCTCTGCTTCCTTCCTACTGTCTTTCTTTTCCTTCTCTATTATCTTCTATATCTATCTTCTTACTCCTTACTTATAGTTATATGATATTATTATTACTACTGCTGATAATATTATTACTGCTATTGTATTGTTAAACTTTCAAATATTTACATTTTACTGTATCTCATTGTATACTTGCTGTTATTTCTTTGTGGAGATCTTCTCATTGGGCCTCCACTGAAAAAGGGTTTTGCCCAGTTGGACCATCCCGGTTAACAAATGTCAAATAAATAAATAGTAAATAAAAAGCTATTGTTCCCACCTATTATACTGGACATGTTTTTTGAAGGTATATTGCCAACTTTTATGTTACAAGCACACACTAACTTTTGTCAGGTTGATCTTTTATACACTTTTCTAATCTCCATTTGAATCTGTCACATTTTTCAAGCTTTTTTGTTTTGATGAAAACTCTCAAACAAAAAGCTAAAAATGCTTTCAAAACACACACACACAAACACAGACACACACACACACACCCTAATAACTTAGGGCAGACACACAAACACACAAGAAGTACATCTCCACAAAAGTAGTTATGTACTCTCCATAATGTTCTGTGTTGTCCATTTGTATTCTTCCTCAGCTGTTGGGGTTCGCACCAATCCTCAGCTCTCACTCAGCCACATCTTTCAGCTTGCGGAACACAAACTGTCAAGCTCCTCCCTTTACCCATAATGCCCTTGTCACCCTAACATACCTCAGATCTTGCTTGCTGCCCCTTATACCTGCAGAGCAGGATAAAATAATAAAATAACAGACTTCGGGACTCAAACAAAGGAACAGTACTTCCTCCAGCATCCTTTGATCCTTCCAACAGTCAAACAAGGAGGAGGTTGGTGGGACAGAAGTTGAATGAAAATGGACAAAACAGATGCATCGTTATGATGAGTGCATAACTTCTTTATTTGATGTTGCACTTTCATTCATTCCTCAACTGTTAGGTCAGAGTCCCCAGCTACCTAAATCCCAGGAGGACTCTAAGAAAGGATATTCCTGATCACTGCTGAGTCAAAGGCTGGTCTTCCCCTAGAGACCAGATCCAATTTGTAATCAGCAATAAAGGTATGAAGATTAGCCAAGTTGCAGCTGCACAAATAACATCCAATGAAGATCTAGATAAAAGGGATGAAGTTGTTGCCATAGACCTGGTGGAGTGCGCTTTTGGTGGGGTTTGGTAAAAAAAATCCAGTTTTTCATAAATGAAGGTGATACAATAAGTTAACCATCTGGCTAAAGTCACTTTAGAAACTGGTTTGCCTAATTCTGATTCCAAAAGAGAGAGAAATAATTTTTCTGATTTCCTCAAATTTTTGGTTTTATGTAACTAAAACTGTAATTGTCTGTGAACATCCAAAAGGTGTAACATATACTCTCCTTGGAGAAATTTGGAAAGAAGATTGGAAGGTTGATAACTTGATTAATACTGGATTCTGACACCAACTTAGGAAGAAAATAGGAATTTGTCCATTAGGATAATCTATCGTTATGAAAAATCAAACTAGGTTTACATGACAGAGCCCGTAGTTCTGATACACTTCTGGTAGAGGTAATAGCCACCAAAAAGAGTTTCCCAGGTCAAGAATTTCAGATCACACTTAGCTGACAGTTCATATGGAGGTTGTATTAAAGTTTGCAAAACAATGTTCAAATTCCAAGGAGGAGTGGGATCTTTTAATGGGGGTCTAAGTAGGAAAGTTCCTTTTAGAAAGACTTTGTAAAGTTTGGAGGATGCTAAAGTTGAGTTATTTACTCCTATATGAAAATTAGAAATGGCAGCTTACTGTACTTTTACAGTAGAACAGCTACCACCTTAACTGAAAATTGTTGCTAAAAATTCAAAAACCTTAAGAATTATTTTTTATTATTTTATTTTTATTTTACAATTGTTTACTGGGAAAGTCTGGCTGGACAAAGGTCCATTTTCAGTGGAGGCCCGGGGAAAAAAGCTCCACAATACAATATAGTACATGCGAGAAGAGAAAAATAGAGCATACTTATAGCAATCATACACAATATGTTAGAGATTAACAATTCTTATGGCAGACAATCATTGAGGTACATAAACTTAAAACGGCATTTGTTTTATTTTTACAGTTATAAGTTTTGTCAAGTAAATATCAACGGGTTCACAAGCTTTCAGGGGAACTGTTTATACTTAGCTGTACACAGAAACATTCTCTTGGTTTGGGTTAGCCTGGTGAGTGGCATGAACATAGCCAGTCAATTAAATAATGGTTTTTCAGGAGTTTTTTTAAATGAATAAAAGAGGTGGTAGAAGTTATTTGGTTTGGTAGCGTGTTCCACGTTTTAGCAATGGTGCTGGCAAAGAGGGATTTACCGGCATCATTTTTATGTTGGATGACAGTTATGAGGTTCTGGTTACTAGATCTTAAGGCTCTAGAGGGAATGTGGAGTTGAATTAGATGCTTAAGTGCTGGAGTTTTCTCAGAAAGGCAGTACAGTTTGTGTGCAATAGAGAGTTGATTGAGCAGAAGTATATGAAGCAACTCAAGCCAGTTGAGCTGCTTAAGGGATAGACAGTGGTGGGACCTATACGAGGCATCAGTAGCAAACTTGGCAATCTTGTTGTAGCAAGATTCCATTTTATTTACATCAGTTTGGCAGAGATTAGTCAAGATGGGAGAGGCACAGAGGAAGGTGGATAGAAGATGAGCCCTTGCGATGGTTGCTTTGGTGTGTTTAGTCAAATTGTCCCTGTAGAGGAGTCCCAAGTTTTTTTATCAACTTTCTTGATGGTTTGTACTATGTGGATGTCAAACCTCAGGTTATTGTCTATTTCTACACCTAGCAGTTTAGTGTGTGTGTTTGGACTAATTTGAATGTTTTCTTTAGAGTAGATGATGAAATAACTATTTAGGGGAGGAGATCTGCCTGGGCTGAAAAGAATTAGTTTTTTGGGATTAAGAAGTTTGATGTTAGTGAACCAAGCTTTGGCTAGGGTGAAGTTATTTTGGGTTTGGGTTTGTAGTTCACCTAGGGTGGGGGCAGCACATATAAAGGTGGTGTCATCTGCATATTGTACTACTGAGGCAGTGGGTGAGGATGAATAGATCTTGTTAATAAATAAAGAGAACAGCAAAGGGCCAAGGATGGATCCTTAAGGGACTCCTACGGTAACTGGTAATGGGGGGGGGGGCAGTTGTCCCTGCCATAGGACTGCTTGCTGAAGGACAGATAAGTAGCTGTTGAACCATGAGATAGAGGGGGGACTTATATTTAGGGTAGATAAAGTTTCAAGAAGCATACTGTGATTTACCATGTCAAAGGCTTTTGATAAGTCTAAGAATATGGAAGAAATAAATAGACCCTTGTTTTTATGGTGGTTAACTATATTGGTAAATGATAGTAATGTTGTGGTGGTGCTATGGGAAGGTCTAAATCCATGCTGGGATATGGAGAGTAGGTTGTTATTTTAGAGGTACTGCATTAGCTGAGTATGAACAACTCTTTCTAATATTTTGGATAAAGGTGATAGAATTGCTATTGGGTGACAGTTGGCGAGCTCTAAGGAGTTACCTCCTTTGTGCAGTGGAATATATGATGTTTTCCATGAGGTGGGAACTTTGCATTCTAACAGAGATCTATTTATGCGAATAGAGACAAGATAGGAAGTCTGTTGGTAGCATATCAGCTGCTAGAGTGGTTGGTTTAGGTTTCCTAAGGAGTTTAGAAATTGCCTTGGTGAGCACGGAGTGAAGGTGAAAACTGGGGGTATTGTTTTGTACATTGGAGTGGGTTGGGGTAGTTATTGGTGAGGGACTGCTAATGTTATTTTGGGCATTGGCAAGGATCTGGATAGTTTTGATAAAGAATTTGTTAAATCGAGTACGAATGTTTTCATGGTTATTTGGTAGCACAGGGGTTGCAGTAGTAGACTTTCCTGGGTGTAGTATACCACTTTTTGTGGCCCAGAATTTTTGGGGGTTGTGAGCATTTTTCTTTTGCATATTTTTTATAGTAACTAGATTTGTCTAGTTTGATTTGTTTTTTCAGCTTTGTTACGGAGGTCTAGATAGTTTTGTCTCAAAGTAGTGGTTTTGTTTTTTTGCTACTGAATCCAGACCTTATCGCATTCTTTCATTATAGTTTTAGTATCCTTTCTTAGCCATCAAGTATAGTTAGTTTTTATTCTAATGGTTCTGGGGGTGCATGATGATTTAAGAATTTTAAGAAGGTTGTGTTAAAAGTATTCTACAGTTTTGCCTAGAGATAGTTGTTTTAGAGGAGTCCAGTTACAGCTTTTAAGTGCATTGATACAGTCAGTGGCTATAAAGGTCTTTTTGTTAGGAACTACTCTGAGGATAGGCTGGCTGATGGTTTGGGATCTGTTCCAAATTAGGTAGGTTGGATGATGATCACTTAGGGTATCTGGAAGACAGCCAGATTGTTGTGCAAGAGTGGGGTCAGATATCAGGATCTAGTCTAAGATGGACTGGCGTTTGGATGTTTTGTCATTTCTAGTGGGGGTGGTTATAGTTTGGGTAAACCTGTAAAGGTCAATAAAGGCGGAGGGATTATGCCTGGAGCAATAAAGCCAGTCAATATTGAAGTCCCCTAATAGTATGGTTTCATGTAGGGAGATGGAGATCCAATTAAGCAGGCTTTCCGTTACAATGATGTCATTGCCTGGTGGGATATAGCCACCTGCTATAATTATGTTTGTTGGAAATTATTTTTAATTTGGCAAGGATTAGTTCTACATCTTTGACGTCTTGGGTATTATAATCTAGTTGGTCTATGGTGAGATGATTTTGGAATAATATTGCAACACCTCTGCCCTTTTTCTCTAATCTGTCTCTTCAGATAATATTGTAACCAGGGACAGTAATCTCATTACTATGGTGTTGTGGTTTGAGCCATGTTTCAGTTAACACAGCAATATCTGGTTTGTACAGAGCTAGTAGGACATGAAGGTCTTGAATTTTGTTAAGTATACTTCTTGGATTAATGTTTAAGAAGAGGAGAGCTGAGACAGGTCTGTGGTATAGGGGTAGCTGATTTGAGTTTGGGTTGGTTGATGTTTTGGGTCCTGGACTGGGGTGCATGTCTCCACTACAAGTGAGTTTATGACGTAGGTGTAGATAGAGTTTGATTAATTTGTGAATTATTTTAGTTTGTCTTTGAGAAGAGTGGGGGTTAGTTTTGATTGTTGGTTTATTGCACGAGTAAGAGAAGGTTTGGGAGGAGGTAAGGTCACATGGCGATATAGGGAACTTTTTTAGTTTGATGGGATTGGCTATGGATTCTGTTTGTCATGGGGATGTGGTGTGGTTATGAAGCTGAGTGTGGTAGGAGGAAAGAATGGAAAGCAGGAGTACGGTGAAGATTATTAATGGATAGAATTATGTTTTTAGTAGTTGGGTTGGATGTGTTTAACTCATGTTATTTAGTTTCAGAAAGAAAGGGGTGTATGCAAGGGTAATATCTAAAACTTTATGAGACTGGTGTTGTATTAAAAGTACACCATAAGAGGAGTGGTGGAGTTTGTTTTTGATGGAGGTAAGAGATTTGAAAGGATAGGTATTTGAGAGTGTAAGAATTGGTATTTGAGAGTGTAAGAATTGATAATGGGAGTTGTCTATAGCTACAAGTTGAAGTGATGTTAGGGACTTAGGAGCTATTATAAGCTTATGGTAATGTTGGGTATACAGCTGCTGTAAAGTGTTGAAGAGTATGGCCAGTGCCAGAGTTATCTTTTATGCATTAGGGAGCAGCTGTATGGCCAGGAAGTATTGGTCAGGTAAGCGGTGTCCTCTGGAAAGGATCTAAATTCTTTTGCTGTGCCCAAATGACAACTCCTTTCCACTTACTTCTGTAAAGTTTCCTGGTGGAAGCTTTGTGGGATGAAAAAAAGAATGTGACTGACTGGGGAAGAGAGCCTGTGCTGTCTAGATAGTAACGGAATTACAGAAACATGTGGTCAAGTTTTGGCCTGGAATGCCCAGATAAGCCACATTTGTTGGGGGAGACAGTAGGTCTGGAGTTGGATCCAGGATCCATGGGGGATGGAGATGATGAGGCTAAAGAAAGGGAAACTAAATCTGAAGAGGCCAGTAAGGGGCAATGAAAATAACTGTGCTCATCAATAAAGATGCTTTCTGAAGAAATTTGGGGATTATGGGCAAAGGGGGTAGGCATAACGGAGATGGAGGGAGGGGGGCAATCATGAAGTACAGCATCCCTCAGCGACTCCACCATAGCGGGATCAGGGCAAAGAACCTGTTGCACTTGTTGAGGGGAGATGCAAAGAGGTTGGAGCATGGTTGTCCCCATCGATGGGAAATCCTTTCCGCAACCTCCATATTGAGGGACCACTTCTGAAGCATTAGAATAGACTTGCTTTACATGTCTGCAATCACATTAAATTTCCCCAGAATGTGTGTTGCTATCAGAAAGTGACTGGATGAGATCACCCATCATCATACTATCATATCTTCTCGACAAAGGGAATAAAGATTTGTTTTCCCCTTTGTTGCTGTACCAGACCAACATTGCCTGTCTGAATCGGAATAGTCCTAAGTAGGGACAGTATCTTGGTAGGCCTACAATGCTAGGAGGACAGCTCTTATTTCCAGGACAATGATATGAGTGTGTTGGCCTCTACGGGGGACCATGTGCCTTGGACTGTCTTTCCCAAGAAGTGCCCCCCCATGTTAATCCATGGTTACTATGGTCTTGGGTATGGGGGAGGACAAAGGTATAACCTTTTTGTATGCGAATGGAGTGTATCCACCACAGAAGATAATTTTTGCAGTGTTATTTTGATCTGACTGGATA
Source organism: Protopterus annectens (assembly GCF_019279795.1). Lineage (NCBI taxonomy): Eukaryota > Metazoa > Chordata > Ceratodontiformes > Protopteridae > Protopterus > Protopterus annectens. Next base: position 921,554,818 of record NC_056748.1, on the reverse strand, counting down.
ATGGCTGATGGAGAAGGAACCACTGAGTTGTGAGTATCCACTGAAGAATTCTCATATGATACCTTGCCAGTGATACCACACTGATTGCCGCTGACATGGATCCCAACATTTGGAGGATCAAGTCAAGCTGAACAGAAGAACTTTGAATGATCTTTTTGACCTACCTTCTCTAGGAATTACACCTCGTTTGTTCCTAGAGAAGGTCCACTGAGGAGTTGAAAAATGTAGCTCCGACAGCTTCAGAGTAGACTCAAACACCCCAGATCCAGCACTGAAGCTATAGCTTGGAAGTGCTTAGCACTGCAGCACTCAGAGATGCCACCGGAGTTGAAGCTACCAACATCTTTGGATCAGAGGCGGACAACTCCGGGATGTTCAGATCTGATGGTTCTAAAATCAAAGATCAGATCAGAGGAGGAGCCAATAACTGGAGAGTAGTACTAACAAGGGTCTCCGGACCAGATGGGGTCAAAGCCATAAGAACTCCCATTTGAATCTGCATACAGAGGAATTTCTTCATCATCCTGTCCACAATGGCTTTGGTCAGACTCTTTGATGACCATATAATGTTATAGAAGATGGTCTAGAATGTCATCTCAGTGAGTGTTCCAAAAAAGGGGATGGGAGTCGAGAAGAAGAGAGAAGATCTGCTAACAGTAGTGGTGAACAGATCAGAGGGGATTTCTCCGGTTGCGATTTTGGATCCAAAGAGGTTGGATCCTATACTTTAGCCTGTTTGCTGGAAGGTTTGGATACTGAAGCCCAAGCAGTAGTCTTATTCGGGGATTGTTTTCTTGATTCTCTATGAAAACAATCTCCTTTGTCAACTTTTTGGGGAGTTTGAGCCCCAGAAATTGTTGAAGCAGGTTTAGAGGGTAGCAAACCTTGTAAAATTAATTTGCTCTTTCTGTCAATCAGAGCTCTTGGATTGAAGGTCTTACAAAAATCACAATACCAATCAAGGTGAGTTGGCCCTAAACTGTAGACACATTTAGAATGAGCATCTGAAATAGGAATCATATGGCCACAGGCTACACACTTTTTGAAACCAGAAGGTTTCTCTGGCATAATTATAAGGCAAAGCAATGGAAAAAAAATGAGAAAGATTTTTTTTTTTAAACAAGCAAAGAGACTAGTAAGAAAATACCAACAATGGTAATAACAGAACTACTATTAAACATCAAAGAAATCCCAACAATGGTATTTAAAGGATACTCAAAAAACAAGTGCATAGGAGTTTTCTACACAGAAAAACAGGGAGAAAGAGGACAGCACAAGAAAGATTACAGCAAAAAATTTAACTTTCACTCACTGAAAACATTACGCTCACTTGAGAGTAAACAGTGACCACGCCCAAACGCTTAGACAGCAAAGATGGTCTGAGGTATGTTAGGTGACTAGGGCATTATGAGTAACGACAGGAGCTCAAGAGTTTCAGTATTCCATGAGCTGAAAGAAGCAGCTGAGTCGGATTAAAGAATCAGATCCAAATCCAAACAGCTGATGAATGAATGAATATGACATCAGATCTCAGTTTAACCCTCCAGACAGGAATAATTGTCTCAAGTCAACAGTTCTGCCCACATGCATTACATAACCTAAAATTAAGGTTACCTACTGCTAAAGTACATGCTACAGCCTGTGTTGCTACTTACACTGATTGCAGTCTGTTCTGTCTTATCTCTATTCCCCTCACATATGTGAAAAACTGCTTGTATACTTTCAGAAAATATTAACTTTTAGTCCTAAGTAAAAGTGCACTGGCAGCCTTCAAATAAAATTAAATTGCACACTGTTCTACTAAATGCATTAGCAGTATTAAGACTGTTAGGAGGCTGCCATGTCTTATTTATTGACTGACTGACTGACATTTGGATTACTAGGGAAATATGACTGGGTAGAAGTCCATTTTCAGTTGAGGTCTGGGGAGAAAAGTTCCAAAGAATTACTAAACATTTTAAGAACAACTTCACAATCCTCAAAAATAATACAAAAAACATCTACAGTTTAAATAATTCTAACAAATTAGACATAAAAAATATTGGCTTAGAAAAGATACAAGTTGAAAAAATTAAAGTTATGTACTCACCATAACTATATGCATCTGAGTTGTCCATTTTCTTTCTTCCTCAACCAATGGGTCTCTGATCTGACTCAGCTACTTTTCTCTAGATTCTTGGATCTGACTCTTGAGCTCCTCACTTTACCCATAATGCCCTTGACCAGTGCATTACCTCAGATCGAGTTTGCTGTTACTATATAACCATCAGAATATAAAGTATAATAATAATATGGAGAAACAGTACAGCAATAGGATATGGGCTCAAACAGGAACAGTGGTTCCTATCATGTCACTCCCAAAGACATGGATTGGGGGAAGGAGGTGGGGAAGTTGAGGAAAATGAAAATGAATAATGCAGATACATAGTTATGTCGCATACATAACTTTAATACCTGATGATGTCATTTTCATCCATTCCTCAACAAATAGGACAGAGTTCCCAGCTACCTTAACCTTGAGTGGCCCTCATAGAAGGATGTTCCTAAGAACTCAGAAGTGAATGCAGACCAATTTCTGGAGACGAGATTCAAACTGTAATGAGCAATAAACGTATGAGCATTAGACTAGGTGGCAGCTGCACAAATATCATCAATGAAGGCTCTGGCCCAAAAAGCAGCTGACGTAGCCACTGACCTAGTTGAGTGTGCTTTTGGATGTCTTGACAAGGTTAAACCTCTCAAAGAATAAACATGAGAGATACAATCTGTTATCCATTTGGCTGGGGTAGTTTTGGATACTGTTTTTCCCAATTTGTTACTGGAAAAGGAAACAGTTGGGTCACTTTTCCTAAATTCTTTCATCATATGAATATAAAAACAAAGTGTACATTTAAATGGTGAAGCATGTATTCTCCTTATCAAATTTAGGAAGGAAAACTGGCAAACTGTTTACTTAAAAAGAAGTTATGTACTCACCATAACGTTCCATGTGAGTTGTTCCATCTCGCCTTCATTCTTCACTGATGGGTTCGGAGCTGATCCTCAGCTCCGACACAGCCGACTAGCAAGCTCAAAGTTATCCAGTAGCTTGAGACAACCCCTTATCCCACAATGCACTGCTGGAATTACCTCAGATCTTGTTTGCTGCGTACCACATAGAAATACAATAATTATTCTGCCTAGGAATGAAGACACATTGAGAAACCAGGATGAAGACAGCCTCCAGGTCAACTGCCAGCTAGGAGGGGGAAGGAGGGCGGGACGTGAGAATGAAGGTGAGATGGAACAACTTATATGGAACGTTATGGTGAGCACATAACTTCTTTATGTGAAGTTGTTCAATCTCGCCATTCATTCTTCACTGATGTGTAGCATCCCTAGCACCCTAATCTTGGGTGGCTCACAGAAGTATACTCTTCAGAACCATAGAACCAAATGAAGCCCTGTCCTTGGAGGCCTTATCCACTTTGTAGTGAGTTATAAAAGTGTGAGGTTTAGACCATATGTGGCTGCCGCACAGATGTTGTCCAAGGGTAATTTGGCTTGAAAGGCTGAAGAGGTAGAAACTGCTCTGGTTGAATGAGCCTTCACCTTACTAGACAAGGGCATGTTAAGACAAGAATAGGTGTAAGTGATACAATCCGACAGCCACTTAGAGTTGTTTTGGCGACTGGTTTACCTTTCCTGGGCTCAGAAAAAGACACAAAAAGCTGATCTGATTTCCTAATGTCTTTTGTTCTGTCTAAATAAAATCTAAGTTGTCTGTGAACATCGAGTTTGTGTAACATATATTCCAATTTGTTGGTGTGATTAGGGAAGAAAACGGTCAACTCAGTGACTTGATCAATGCTAATCTCGGAACATACTTTAGGCAAAAAGGATGGATTTGTCCTGAGAGATACTCTGTCAGCATGAAAGACCATATAAGGAGGCTTGAAGGATATTGGCTTGGAGCTCTGACACTTTGCGGGCTGAAGTGATGGCTACTAGGAAGATAGTTTTCCATGACAGAAATTTTAGCTCACAAGATGATGCAGGCTCAAAAGGAGGAAGAATGATGCGAAATAACATAAAATTTAAATTCCAGAGAGAATAAGGAGTCTTCACTGGAGGCCTCTTGTGAAAGGAACCTTTTAGAAAAGCTTTAGACAATTGGTGAGCCATAATATTCAATCCATTGATCCCCTAGATGGAAATTAGATATAGCACAGCTAGATGTACCCGCACCGTAGTAGCTACTGCTCCTTTGTTGAAAATTTCTGTCAAGAATTATAAAATAGAAGATAATGGCACTTGGTAAGGGTCAATATTATGGGAGGAAGCCCAAATGGAAAAACTCTTCCACTTACTACGATACAATTTTCTAGTGGAAGGCTTATGAGAAGCCAACAAAATTTGATTAGTGTCATGGGAAAGATTATAAAGCCTGGCTATGCGGGGAATTGGAACAGCCAAGCGGTTAGCTTCAGTGTCTGCAATGATCGATGAAGATCCCCTGACGGATGTGTCAATAAGTCCGGAATTGGGTCCAGGATCCAGAATGTGATGGTAAAGAAACTGAAACCAAATTTGCCGAGGCCAATGAGGGGCTATAAGGATGATTGTCTGCCCCAGCAACTTTGCTTTCTGTAAAAATCTGGGTATCAGAGGAATTGGGGGAAATGCGTAGAGGAGACCTGGGGGCCAAATGTGGACAAGAGCATCCCTCGGGGACTGACCTGGCGGGGGAATCAGGGCAAAATAGCTCCTGCATTTGTTGTTGATATGACTGGCAAATAGGTCACAGGAAGGCTGGCCCCATTTGCGGAAAATCCTGTCAGCAATCTCTTGTTTGAGGGACTATTCGTGGGGCAATAAAACTGCCCTGCTCAGTTTGTTCGCTATGATGTTGGATTTGCCCGATATGTGCACTGCTAACAGAAAGTGCTGGGATGACAATGCCTCTGAGGGCTTCTTGGCGAAGGGAATAAGACCTGGTCCCACCTTGTTTGTTCAGGTACCAGACCACTGACATGTTGTCTGTCTGTACTGCAAATGTCCCTAGAGGAAGAGAGTCCTGAAAGTATTGCAACACTAGAAGTACTGCTCTCATCTCCAGGACATTGATATGCAGATGTGAATCTTGATCTGTCCATGTGCCTTGGGCAGTCTTTCCCTGAAAAAGCCCCCCCCCCCTCACCCTCTCAGGGAAGCGTCCGTGGTCACAGTGGCAACTGGAGGGGGTGGTATGAAGGGATGTCCTATTGTGGCATGAAGAGACATCAACCACCACTGAAGATCCTTCTTGCAGGAATTCGTTATCAGGATCGTGTGATTCATTGGAAGTTCTTGGTAAGACCATTGCGTGAATAGAAGCCATCGAAGGATCCTCATATGCGTCCTTGCTAACGGGATTACCAAGATTGCTGCTGCCATCAATCCTAGTACTTTCAATACCTTTGAAACTGGTGCTCTGTTCTTTGACACCAAGGACATGATGTGTTGGCGAAGAATAGAAACCCTTTCTGATGGAAGACTAAGAGTGGTGGTTGACGTGTCTAATTCTGTCCCTATAAAAACAATATGCTATGATGGCAACAAGGCAGACTTTTCGAAGTTGACTGTAATGTCTAGCCAATTGCAGAGTGTCAGAGTAGCCTCTCTCGCTTGAAGAAGTTGATGCCTGGTGGTGGAGGTAAGGAGCCAATCGTCCAAGTATGGAAACACCTGGCATCCTAGATGCCTCAGGTAAGCCGTGACTATTGCCATGCACTTAGTGAACACTCTGGGGGCTGTAGTGAGACCAAAGGGCAGAGCTCGGAACTGATAATGATTGGCTCCCAGCCGGAAACGCAAGTGATCCCTGGATGGTCTGGCCATCTTTATATGGTAGTACGAATCCTTGAGATTGATCGAGCACATCCAATTGTCTTTCCTTAAAAAGGGAAGTATGGACTGTAGCATGACCATTCAGAACTTCTCTTTCCTCACAAATTGGTTGAGTCTGCCGAGATCCAATATGGGTCTTCAGTTCCCTGTTTGCTTTGGAACCAAAAAGAATCTTGAGTAAGTTCCGAATCCTGTTTGGTTTGCCGGGACTGGTTGGATGACTCTTTTTTTTTCTAGCAATCGGCGTACCTCTATTGTTGCTTGTTCCCTGTGACTGGGTGGAACATCCGGGATTTTTTTGACTGGAAGTGGCTGGGTGGAGAACGGTATAAAATACCCTCTGGAAATGATACTTTGTACCCAATTGTCATTTGTTACATCTAGCCAGGCTTCTGGGTACAATGACAAGCGACCTCCGACTGTCTCCAGAGTAGGATAGCCGGGCCTCCCTTCAGGAGCACTGGTAGGACTGACCAGAGAAGTGATCTCTATCACCCTGATGATGCGGACCCCCTCTGCCGCGAGGGCAGCATCTTCCACTGTAACCCCCTCCTCTGCCTCTGGAGGGGGGCTCTCCACATGCGTCTTGAAAGGCTCCTTGGGCTTTCCTGAACAACATCTTTCCTCCCCTCTTACCTTTAGGAAAGGGTCGAGTGGGGGTGGAAAAATGGACTCCGACGGCAGACAAGAGTCTTTCCTTCTTGTTCACACCTGGTCAGAGTCTCCTTCACCTTTGGTCCAAACAAGGATGAGCCGTCAAATGGGGTATTCATAAAGGAAGACTTGAAGAGTTCTGCAAAGGAACAGAGTCGCATCCAGGCATGACTATGAAGAGCAATTCCTGTACCTGCAGCTCTACTCGAACCATCAGCTGCGTAAGATACGAGACGCATGGACGAGTTAATTATCGAATTAAGGGTAGCAAGCTGGGTAGCAACTTTGTCAGATACACTCATAGCTACAGCACCCTGAAGAGTATCTCCCAACTCCTTAAGGAGATCTCTCTGCAGTCTGATAAAATGGGTCAAGTAGTTCAGTGATCTGAGTGATAAAGTCGCTGAACTAAACATGCATTTCCCATATCTATCCATGATCCTAGATTCTCTGTTAGGAAGATGGACAGACGAGGAAGTCTCAGACATTTCCTTTTTGGTGGCTGCCGCCGCCACCACCATGGTATCAACAGGGACACCCTTGGTCAAAAAGTACTTATCTACAGGGGCAGAAATAAACTTATTAGGCCTCCTAGGGACAGGTTCCATAGATTCTGGTGACTCCCATGCCCTACGAGAGACCAGATCCATAAGCTCATCATAGGGCAGAGACACCCAAGAGGTGGAAGGTTGAGACCCGAACGCCTACAGGAGAACCGACCCGTCCTCAGTAGGGCTCTTGGACTGCCAATCACCCCTCTGCCTAAGAATTTCAAGAATCTCTGCAAAGGAGATGTCCTCAGAGGAGGATCTAGGGGACCTTTCTGATTCATCCAAGTCAGTGTCTGATGTTAGAGACTCCTGTGAGGAGTCCAAATGCCTCCTCTTGCATAATCTCTTCCTGGGGACTTCTTCAAAGGGAACTTCTGGAGAGGTCTCAGAAGAGCAGGGAGCGCCCTGTGGGGCTACCTGAGGCTCTGGGTCTCTACGCTTGGGATGACCGGAGGAAACTGACACAGGCACTTTAGGGGAGGAAGAGGCCAGACCTTGAGATGAGGAAGTCTAAAGAAACAACACTCACCTCATGGCTTCGAATGCACCACGGCTCCAATGAGAAGGAGTTGACGGATCAGGAGGAGCCGCAATCCCCTCCCGCACCGAAGCCGTGGGCTCTGAGTCTGAGGTAGGAGCCGTGCTCACCCGAGCCGAAGCCCCGAGAGGAAGAGTCGGTACCAAGTCAGTGCGACTATCCTCCCCGGACCCGACCAGAGAGTGTCGGCTCCTAGAGTCCCCGGTCGGCGCTGAGGACATCCGAGCAGATGCAGCCAACGAGACTGGAGCAGGTGTCAGCTCCAAGGGATCCACAATCATCAGGTCAGCCTCCTCCGGCTCCGAAGGTCCGGTATGGCTCGGAGGAGGAGCAGACAATTCAGGAGTAATGGTCTTCGGCGCTGACGGTTGGGTCTGAGCCAACAGCAATTTAGCTAGGCCTGGTGCCTTTAAGAGTATCTGAACCAGCCGGTCCATATCCAGATCGGACAGGCTGACAGAAGACCTGGAGGAGTGAATAGATGGAGCCGACTGGAGCAGTAGAGAGGGAGGTTTTTCAGCAACCGTTTCCAGAGCAGTGTCCCGGGTCCGAAAAGAACAGACTGTGAACTCCGAAGTCAGTGGAGCCAAAGTCACAACACTTTCCAACTTTTTCCCTTTCTTTGTCCTGGATTCAGAGGAAGATTTGGACGATTTGTTGGTCCCATCCTGGTCAGACAATGCCTCTGAGAAAGGGTGTTTGATAATACCCCTGTCAATTAACTTCCTCTTCCTTTCTGCAAGCACTCGAGTAGACAAGGAGTGGCAGGTACTACATGACTCCTACAGGTGCACCTCACCAAAACAGTACACACGCTGCACATGGGCATCCATAACGGACATCTTTTGTCCGCAGTCTGGGCATTTTTTGAACCCAGACTTTGGATGGTTTTCCTTTTCTTTAGACATAGCACTAACTACCTGAAACACAATTCACAAGATCAAAAAAGAAAAAAACACACTACTTAACTATATAAGAAAGTTAAACTTAGAGAGGATTAATCTAATTAACTACAAACAGTACAAACAGCCCAAAAAGGCAACAAGTAACAATAGAAATCCAATATCAAAAAGCCCAAAAAGGGTAACTCTAATCTAACAAGCTGTAAGAAAAGGCCCAAGGCCAAGAGGCCGAAGGCAACCAGTAGATTTTTACTGGGAAAAGGGGGAAGAACAGAAAAAAACTGCTAACTAGATAATACTATATAACTATAATAGTAGAAGATATAAAATTCAAATAGAAAAACTTGCTGAAAGTTTAAAATTACCACAATAGTCTCGAGCAATGCTGGAAACCAAGAGATTGGTGCTGCGGCAAACTAGATCTGAGGTAATTCCAGCAGTGCATTGTGGGATAAGGGGGTTGGGTCTCGAGCTACTGGAAAATTTTGAGCTTGCTAGTCGGCCGTGTCGGAGCCGAGGATCGGCTCAGTCAGTGAAGAATGAATGGCGAGATTGAACAACTTCACATTTTTTGTTTCAGAGGCAATTTTCAGAAAAAGGAAGGATTAGTACTCAAGGTAATCCTATCTTTGTGGAAAATCAAATAAGGCAGTTTTGAAGAGTGCGCTTGGAGCTCAGAAACTTGCCTTGCAGAAGTTATAGCCACAAGAAAGACAGTTTTCCAGTTAAGAAATTTGAGATCTGACTTAGTTGAGGGCTCAAATGGTAATCTAGTAAATTCTGTAATATAACAGTAAGATCCCAAGAAGGAGTAACATCCTTGATCGAAGGTCTAAGTACAAAAAGGTACCTTTAAGAAATACTTTACATAACTTGAATGAAGCTAACTGGGAAGCATTATCTCTGATGCAATAGTTAAGAGTTGGCTGCGGGTGGAACTTTAATGGTAGAGAAATTAACAGTGCTTTGAAATATTGAAGGAAAATAATCTAAAACAGCAGGGATTGGAGCGGTGAAATCCAACTCTCTCTATTTTGACCAAAAGTAAAATTGCTTCTATTTATTCTTACAAATCTTTCTTGTGGAGAGTTTACAAGATGAAAACAGAATTTGGCGAACACGAGAGGAAAGCTTGGAATGTCTAGCCATCATTCAAATTGGAGAAAAAACATGCAGTCAATCTAAGATCTGTAATGTCTGGATGTGTCATCCCTGATGGATGTGATAACAGTTCTGGAACGAGATGTCCAAGGGGGGCATATTAGGTCTGACCATAGCAGGCCAAAAGGGGGCAATGTGTTATACCTTGCTCTTTCACCAGAGTGCTTTCTGGAGAAACTTGAGGAAATCAAGGTTAGAACCTCTACAAACCCCTGGCTCAGTAAAGAAACCAAACAAATCCTCAAGTCCAGAGACACTGCCTGGCGTTACTATCAAAAAAACAAAGAAACACAAAGCCTAACTAAGTACCAAGAACTGCGCAACCGTGCAAAAAAAATGCATTAGGCTGGACAAAAAATCCTACTACACAACATTACAAACTAAATACCAACACAACCCGCAAAAATTTTGGAAAAATGTAAACCAGCTACTAAAATCCGCCCAAAAGGCTACCCCAAACCAACCACCCCTGACACTAAAGTTCCCATCGAAACACAATTCAACTCCCACTTTGTGAACTCAATTCTATCCTTAGTATCACAGGACAGTTCCTTCCTCACTATCCCCCCAACACAAATAACACTAATACAAGCTTTACCCTCAAAACAGTTTCCACCACTTCAATCAAAAGCATGCTCTCCAAACTAAAAACCTCATCAACAGCAGCCGACCTACTCCCCAGCTATTCTTGAAACTCACAGCAGATGCTATTGCTATCCCAGTCTCCACTCTCTTAAACAGATCAATTGTTGAAAACTATGTGCCCAAACTCTGGAAAATATCCTATGTTACACCCATACATAATGGCGGGACCTCCACTGAACTTAATAACTACAGACCCATTGCTTTACTCTCCCCCCTGGCCAAAATCCTAGAAAAATGCATCCATATCCAGATGCTAAACTATCTCCTAGACTGCAACATCCTGTCACCTACTCAGCATGGTTTCAGACCTGCCCATAGTACCACTACAGCTCTCCTCTGCTTCACAGACACAGTAAACAGTCTCAAAAATGAAGGTCTGCAAGTGTCAACTCTTTTTTTGGATATGTCCAAAGCATTTGACACAGTCTCACACCAAATCCTGCTAAACAAACTAAACCAATATCATCTATCTAATTCCACTCTTACCTGGTTCCAAAGCTACTTAACTGACAGGTACCAAGCTGTGAAATGGGAAAATTCTCTCTCTCCTCAGCTGCCCATAACTATAGGAGTCCCACAGGGTTCTATCTTAGGACTAGTACTATTCACAGTCTTCACAAATGACCTCCACACAGCATGCATCTATAATTCAGTATGCAGATGACACTACCTTAATCTGTGCTGCACAAAACATTCCCACGCTTCTGCAAACAACTCAACTAGCATTCTCTGATGTTGAAAACTACCTTACCAAAGCCCAACTTATCCTCAATCCAAAGAAAACTCAGCTTATGATTATAACCAGTTCTAACAAAAACACTAACAGTCAATTCACTATCTACTCCACAAATGCTACTCCAATTGCTCCAGTGGCACAGGCTAAGCTATTGGGAATAACCATAGACTCCCACCTAAAATTTGATAGTCATCTGAACTTAACTATTAAAAAAGTACATGCCAAACTGGGGTCACTCTACCGTATCAAACCATTTCTTACCAACAACACAAGATCAGCCATTGCTCGCTCCCAACTTCTATCCACCCTACTCTATGCATCTCCCATTCTGACTAATCTCAACAAAACTGAACTAAGCAAAATGGAAGCTTGCTATAACAGAATTGCCGCTTTGCTGCAAATTGCTCATATAGAACTCATCACTGTACTGCTTTGAGACAGCTCCACTGGCTTGAACTGCCCAACCTCCTAACCTACAATCAGCTCTGCCTCTGTCATTCTATCTATTACCTCCCCAATAAGTGTCCTTCCCTCAAAAACCTAGTACAATATCACTCAGCCAAAAGGCCTCTTAGATCATCAAGCAAACTACTACTAGAAGTCACCAACAGCTACAATAGCTTTGGAGATGCACTATATAGTAGTTCGGTGGCTAAAAAATGGAACTCTGTCCCTACTAGCATTCAAAACACATCATCCAAAGCCTCCTTTAAAGACCTCATCAGGCAACATCTCAAGCAAAGTTGGCAGTGCCATGACTGCTCCCCAGGCTAGTGAAAGCAGATAACATATACATACTAAATCTAGAGCAATTGATAATAGTTTTCAATCTTACTCACAAACACTGGCTAATCTACAATGTATGTACTGTACCTGTGCACTATGTATGTATTCTACCTACGTTCCAAAGTTCAGCCGTACACCACAAATCTATTACTTACCTTTATTTTTAAAATTAATATTTTTTTGATTGTTCTCTCCACTGTAACTGTTTGTGCCGCATACCACTGTAAAAACATGTCTCTTGTAATTTGTGTGTATACTGATCATGTCTAAATAACTAAATGTGTCTGTAATTTTTCTTTGTGGAGCTTTTCTCCCCGGGCCTCTGCTGAAAAAGGGCCTTTTCGGCTCAGTCAGACACCCCCGGTTAACAAATGTAAAATAAAATAAATAAATTAGAAGTAGAGAAGGATAAGCATTAAGGAGCCCAGAGAGCCAAGAGTGGACTACAGTATCTCTAAGTGAATGTTCCTGAGGGCAGATTAGGGCAAAGAACCTGCTGCACTTGTTGAGGGGACAGGCAAATGGGGTCAACCTTCCTCTGACTTATTTGTGGAAGATCATTTTTGCCAATGATTGAGAGAGCGCTCATGAGGCATCAGGACAGTCCTGCTGAGCTTGCTGGATAACATGTTGGATTTCCCTGGAATATGCATTGACACAAAAAAAAAAGGGTTGGAGAAGATCGCCCACTGCCAGACTCTCATTGCTTTTTGGTAAAAGAGGGCTATGATCTGGTTCCTCCTTGTTTGTTGATGTACCACACTACTAACATAGACCGTTTGGAGAGAAAATTATCCCAAGAGGAAGATAAATTTGATAGGCCTGCCAACGCTAAAAAGACCACTCTCATCTTGAAGATGCTGACATGCAGTTTGGTCTCTTCTGGGGACCGCGTGCTATGAACAATCCATCCCAAGAAATGCCACCCCCGCCAACTGGGAGGCATCCATGATCAATGTGGCATGTCATGGAGGAAGGATGGGATGTCCTTGACAAATCTCATCGGATTGAATCCACCACAGTAGGGAGCCCTTGCAGACGTAAGACAGCTTTACAGGATGATGTAAAGGTTGTCGAAAAATGGATCATTGTACTGCTAGAGTCCACTGAAAGATAATGCATGTGAAGATGAGTAGTAAGTATCAAAATAATTGCTGCAGCCATTAAGCCCAAAGCTTGGAGATCCATTTTTGCTGGGGGAAAAAGAGTGGCAAAGAATTTGTCTGATGCGCAATCTCAAGTTAGGAATTCTGTTTTATAGTAAAAGAGTGAGGCGATTGACTGTATCTAACAGAGCCCCTCTGAACTCCAAGACTTGAACTAGCTGAAGATGGGACTTTGCAAAATTGACTGAGATCCCCAGGAATATAGATAATTGGAGTAAGTAATCCCTGACTTTTACTAGGCGATGTCTGGTCGGTGCAGTGAGGAGCCAGTCATCTAAATAAGGAAACACTCAATCCATGCAGTCTAAAATTAGCTGATACCACTGCCATGCATTTTCTGAACACCCTGAGAGCTGTGGTGAGACTGAAGGGGCAGGGCTCTGAAATAATGACTGTCTCCCAGCCAGAAACATAGGTATCTTCAAAAGCACCTGTTTATTTTGATGTGATAGAATGCATTCTGAAGATCTAGAGAGCACATCCAGTCATCCTTCTATAACAGGGGCAGACTGGACTGAACTGTGACCTCTGGAACTTGGAGGTCTTTACAAAATGATTCAGATAACAGAGATCTGAGATAGGTCTTGGGTCCCCTGTTTTCTTTGGCACTAAAGAAAGTACAGTTGTGTACACTTACCATAAATGTAGATGTTCGAGTGTATTCACTGTTGCAGTCATTACATCTGGGTTATCTGCTTGCAGGTAGCTCTCAGTCGGCCTGATTAACAAAGTCTTGGGTCCTGCATCAGTTGCTCTCCCTTCTTCTATGACGTCAGGTCATCAGGGGTATAAAACATGCTACCGATGCCATTACACCCGTTTTTCTTGCCCCAGATGTCAGCTGCCCCCGTACTGGGGAGCAATTAAATATAAAAGTACAAAGATATACCTCCAACAAAAGAGAAAATACACCAAAAAGACTTTTAAGCATAGTAAAGAAAAGTAGAGGTGTAGCCAAAAGAAGTTAGGAGGCTGGAGGGAGGGTAACCAGGACTGCAACAGTGAATACACTCGAACATCTACATTTATGGTAAGTGTACACAACTGTACTATGTTCTTCGTGTTTCACTGTTGCAGTCATTACATTTGGGTAGATTTCCAAAAGCTATGGTTGGGAGGAGGAATTTAGATAGCATTGGGACCAGCTATAAGGCCCTGCAAGACTGCAGTGGCAAAGCCAGCTCTGGATTTAGAGAAAACTGGCAAATGATAATGCTTGGTGAAAGTATGTACAGAATTCCAGGTAGCAGCTTCTAGAATGTCTCTGGTAGGGATGCCCCTGAGAAAGGCTGTTGAGGTAGATACAGCCCTGGTGGAGTAAGGTCTGATCCCCTAGGGGATAGGTTTTCCATGGTGCTTATAGTAGAAATGAATGCAATGGCCTATCCATTTAGAAATGGTTTGCTTTGAAATAGCCTTCCCCTCTGCCCCTGCAGCAAGTGCCACCAGCAGTTGTTCAGATTTCCTTTGAGGTTTAGTCCTGTCCAAGTAGAATCTAAGTTGTCTGTGCACATCTAAGGAAATCAGTATCCATTCCTCTTTGTTCTGTGGATTGGGAAAGAAGGTTGGCAAATGAATGGACTGATTAAGGGCCACACTGGATACCACCTTGGGCATGAAGGACGGATTGGTTCTGAGGGACACCCTGTCCACATGAAAGATGATGAAAGGCTCCACTGCCATAAGGGCCTGTAATTCAGATACCCTTCTGATTGAAGTGATTGCTAAAAGGAAAGCTGTTTTCCAAGAATGAAATTTTAAGTCTGCAGTAGCAGCTGGCTTGAAAGGTGGTAGAGTGAGTTTCTCCAAAACAAAGTTAAGATCCCAGGTTGGGGTTGGAACTCTCATGGGTGGTTTCAAATTTGTGGCCCCTCTGAGGAACTGCTTGAGCAGAAGATGAGAGAAGAGGAGAGGTTCTGTGTTATAAAAATTAGAAATGGCTGATGTGTGGATTTTAATGGAGGAAAAGGACAGGCCCTTGTGAAACATCTCAGTTAAGTATTGTAAAACTCTGAGGTAAATTGGGCACTGTTGTGCACATCCCTTGAGATTGGCTCCAGGCACAGAATCTTTTCCATTTTTCAGCTTACGAATTTCTAGTACTAGGCCTCCTTGTCTCTAAAATGATATCCATCACAAGTTTACTGAGGGATGGTAAAGGAGAGATTATGTAATTAGCCAGGCTGCAAGGTTCAGCGTTAGAAGCTAAAGGTGCAGAATCTGGTTCTCCTGCTGAGACAACAGTGAAGGAGTCTGAGGCAGGTGCCATGGGGGTAACCGTGACACACTGCCCAGGAGGGGGTACCAGTGTTGGCATGGCCAGTCTGGAGCAATCAAAATCATCCTTGGTTTGTCCTGATTGATTTTTAGTAGTACTTTGGAGAGCAGAGGCAGAGGGGGGAAGGCATAGACTGATAGGTTTTTCTAAATGAAGGACAGAGCATCCACTTTCCAGGCTTGCTTGTGGGGAGTCCTTGTGCAAAATTTGTCCAATTGATAGTTCTGGGGAGAGGCAAACAGGTCTATATCTGGGCTCCCCCATTTGCTTGACAACATGTTGAAAATCTTTGGTTCCACTTTCCACTCGTGTGGGTCCATGAGGTTTCTACTTAGTCCGTCTGCCAGTGTATTTAATTTTCCTGGCAGGAATTGAGCTTGTAGGTGCACTTGGTAGCTCAAGGCTGTGTTCCACAATGCCATGGCTAGTCTGCAGAGGGGGTAAGAATGTGTACCCCCCTGCTTGTTTATGTACCACACAACAGTGGTGTTGTCCGTCTTTACCATAAGTTGTCCTGGAAGAATGTGGTCCTTGAAGGCTGTCAGAGCATTCTGTACAGCTAACATTTCTTTTTGATTGATATGCAGGTGCATTTGACTTGGGTTCCATTCACCCTGAATGCACTTCCCTGCCAGGTGAGCCTCCCAAGCATAGTCTGATGCATCTGTTGTTAGGGTTTGGGCAGCAAGGGGTGGTGTGAAAGGTAGTCCCTTGTTTTGGTGGCAGGCCTCTGCCCACCGAAGGAATTCTAGGTGTTGGCAAGGTATGCTAGGAATCATTGGTTCTAGATCCTGAGAATGTTGACACCATAGGCTTTTTAGATACCACTGTAGTTTCCTTGCATGCAGTCTTACATATGGAATTACAAGAATGCAGGAGGCCATGAACCCCAAGGCTTCCAGCATTTGTCTTGCAGATAGCAGGGTGTTTGTGGCTACTTGTTTGAAGTAGGTTGTCAAATGAATTTGTTTCTCTGGCGTGAGGTAAGCCATCTGGGAAGTTGTATTCAAGCTTGCTCCCAGGAATATAATTTGTTGACAGGATACCAGGTGTGATTTATTTTCGTTTATGTTGTACCCCAGACAAGTTAGAACCCTTCGTACAAAGGCCAGATGATTCAAAAGTATGTCCTGGCGTTCTGCCTGAATTAGACAATCGTCTAGGTATGGGTATATTTGAATATTTCTTTGCCTGCAAAATGCAATAACTGGAGCTAGGCTCTTTGTGAATACCCTGGGTGGAGTAGACAAGCTAAAGGGCAGTGCAGAGAACTGACAGTGCGTGTAGCCTGCTTTGAAGCGTATGTATCTTCTGCAAGATTCGCTGATTGGGATGTGCAGGTATGCTTCTTTTAAATTTAGTGTTGCCAACCAGGCATCTTTGCGCCTAGCATAGGAAGTAATTGGTGAAGAGTCAGCATCTTGAATTTTGGAATCTCCAAAAAGGTGTTTAGAGTAGACAGGTCCAGGATAGGACACCATGAATTGTCTTTTCTGGGTACCAGGAAACGTCTCGAGTAGACACCTTGTCCCTTTTCCTCTTCTGGTACCAGTTGAATAGCACCCATGCTTAAGAGAGAAAGTACTAGTTTTTGGGCCTCTGCCCACTGATTTGGGGGTA
Organism: Protopterus annectens; assembly: GCF_019279795.1. NCBI lineage: Eukaryota > Metazoa > Chordata > Ceratodontiformes > Protopteridae > Protopterus > Protopterus annectens. The sequence goes on along the minus strand of NC_056748.1, from coordinate 921,537,913 downwards.
TGTCCGGCCACCCGCTTGATGTTGGCAACGTTTGGAAGTGAAATCTGTATCCCTGGGACACTATATTTAAAATCCATTTGTCCTGGGTAATGAGTTCCCAGTTCTTTGCATGAAGAGCAATCTTTCCCCCCCAAAGGACCAGTCAGTTGATTAAGTGCTTGGAAATTTTAAAAGGAAGTCATTGAGACAGTTTACCATAGGGGTGGGGGGGAGTCTTGTTACTCCCAGATTTGGAAGTGGAGGCCCCCTACTTAGTCCTGTGTGTCCCCTGGGACTGAAACCTGGGTTTTTTGCTGTGTCTGGGTTTGGCTTGAGAAGACCTGGAAGGGGCCTGAAAGGACCAATGCTGAGGGCCAGTGCCTACTAAATCTAGGAGGTTGAACTTGTAAGAAATATTTAACAGTTTGCATAGATTTAGCTTTATCTTCCATCTTTTTAAGAACTTCCTCAGCCTTGTTGCCAAACAGGCGGTCCTGATTTAAGGGAGCATCCAACAATTTAGCTTTAACATGATCAGGCTAAGATTGCTCTTTAGACGAGCATGCCTTCTGAGCACAGACACAGTGACAGCAGCCCTGCAAGAGGCCTCTAATGAATCAAAACCACATTGCAAAGTATGTTTTCCAACTTGTTCAGCAGAATGCATTAAATCCTGTAATTCTTTATTTTCCACACAGTCAGGAATCAAAATAATTTTCTGTTTAAGCAATCCAATAACATGTTGCTGATACTTTAACATACGAAACTGGCAGTTTAAAGCCCTAATGGCCAAGGCTGCAGAAGTGTAAACCTTCTTACCCCATCTATCCAGTGCCCTGGAGTCTCTATCACAAGGGGTAGGATTTTTAGCAGTAGAAGCCTTAATGCCCTTGGGCCCCTGCGAAATAGTCTCTGGATCCGCAATAGGATTTTTAAAAAGGAACTTGTGTGACTCAGGGACCCTGTAATATGTCAGATTTTCTGGGAGCAGGAGGCAAGGAAACAAGGGCCAAACTAGATTCCGAAAAAGCATCATCAACAATGTCTAGCAAAGGAGGAAGAGCTAAAGGCCTATGCTGAGGTAGGAGTAAGAAATCCCTAAGCCTCATTTTTGAATCAGAAAAATCCTGGCTTTCCCAGTGGAAGGTTTCCCCAAAAGAAAAATCCTCTTGAGGGGAAGCAGAGGGAATGGAGTCATCTGCATCAAAGTCCTCATAAGTAGATAATGGTAAATCCAGATCATCAGAAGAATCAGAAAAAACAGAATCCTGGTCAGAAGACTGATAAAAAACTTCAGTCCTAGGCCTCTAAGAAAGGGGGGTTTGGCTACCCCTGATTAGAGTTATTAGATCTTCAACCATTCTTATCATTTGTTTTTTAGGCACAGAGGCCTGAGCATGTGGCCTGGGCATCGTTTTTTTAGGCAAGGTTCGAGATTTAGGCCTAACTGAAGAAGGAGGTGTCGGTTTAATATGCAAGTCCGTAGGCCTGAATGCACCCTCAGAAGCCGGTGCCTGTACAGTGGCTCTGGACCCATCCAAGGTAGAGAAATCCGCGGGTTCCATAGTTGAAGCACCTTGCGGCATACTGGACTCCGAATGGGTCTCAATAGAGGCCTGTGAATCAGAAGTGGCGGGTATCAGGGGCTGAGAAAGCGCCTCCCTGAGTATGGGTGAACTGGCGACTGGCTTAGGAGAAGCATCGTCGGCAGTTTTGGACCTCGATGGCCTGTCTCTGTCTTTATCTTTGAGTTTTTTTTGGAATCCCGGTAATTGGATGGCTAACTGACGAGATTTCTGGATAATTAAACCAAGAACCAAAATATTTAGAGGTGAAAACATACAGACGACGGATATTGCGCTGATTAAATAAAGCATAAAACCGACAGCAAGGTACGTCGTGGTCAGGGCCTAGGCAAGGAATACAGTACGAATGAAAATCTTTGAGGTATTTGCTTTCCACAAGTAATGCAACTATTAACTTTTACTGATATCAGAAAGGAGCAAGAAAAAGTTTCCCCAATGGGGCACTTGGCTTTAGTTGAAGATTTCAGTTCTGAAACTCAAAAATGAAAATTTCAGGAGTCGGCTGACCGGCACTTGCGAACTGCTTTTGCTTCGGGCACCGTATGGCAAGAAAGACTGATGTAATGGCATTGGCTGCGTGTTTTATACCCCTGACGACCTGACGTCATGGAAGAAGGGACAGCAACCGACGCAGGACCCAAGACTTTGTTAATCAGGCTGACTGAGGGCTACCTGTAAGCAGATAACCCAAATGTAATGACTGCAACAGGGAAACACGAAGAACATCCACGAATAAAATCCATATCCTCTTTGGTCTGGTGGGACTTCTTGAATGACCCTTTTGTCTAGCAGCTTTTGATCTCTAGAGCTGCTAAGTTCCACTGATTGAAAAGAAAACATCTCCCCAATGTTTCACCCAATGAAGGAACTTGTATAACAAAAAAAAAAAAAAAAAAAAAAAAAAATGGGGAATGAAATATCCTCTGGATATGATCCTTTGCACCTACGCATCTTTTGTAATGGCTGTTCAGGCTTTTGGGTGCAAGGATAAGCACCCCCGACTGCCTCCAGAAAAGAACAGTTGGGCAACCATTCAGGAGAACTGAGGGGGTCTATCAGAGAAAGAATCTTGGAACCTTTGGTTTTGCAGACCCCCTCTGCTGTGTGGGTGGTGTCCTCTATTATTTCCCCCATTGCCTCTGGGAGAAAAATCTCCACACGAGTCTTGAAGAGGTCCTTGAGATTTCTGGAGACACATCATCTTACCATCACGTCGATTCCTAGCAAAAGGTCTCTCTGGGGTGGAAAAATGGATTCCCATGGCAGACAAGGTCTTTCCATCTTGCTCTCTGTGGGAAAGTGTCTCAAACAGTGGGTTCAAACAGAGAAGATCTATCAAAGCATTGATGAATGATGCTTTAAAGGTTTCTGCAAAATCACACAATCACATTCAGGTATGACTTCCGATGGCTATGCCTGAACCTGCGGCCCATGAGCAACCTTCAGTTGCATGACAGATTAGCCTCATGGATGCATCAGACATAGATTGCAGGTTGGCTAGTCGAGAGGAATAAACCTTCTCTTTCTCCACTAACATGGACCCAGGGGAAGAGAGAGAGTTCCTTTCTTAAGTCCCTCTTTAATTTACTGAAATGTGCAAGATAGTTAAGTGAACATAACGCTGAGGCATAAACTCGTTTCCTTTATCTGTCCAATGCCCTAGATGCTCTATTACGGGGGGGGGTGGACAGAGATTATCTGTTCAGCCAGCTCCTTCTTGGTGGCTGCTGCAACAACTGTGGCATCTACAGAGATTCCTTTACACCAAAACTGTCTATCTTTTCTTGGTCCCGGTATCTTATCTGGGCACCAAAAAAGAAGTTATGTCTTACCATAATATTCCATCTGTGTTGTCGTTCTTCACTTATCCTCGACAGTGGGTTCAGTTCCGGAACCGACTAAGCCATTAATGCAGCTCATGCCCTCCAAAAACTCTTGAGCTTCACCTTACCCAGAATGCTCCTCTCAAAGTTACCTCAGACTGAGTTTGCACAATACAGTGACAGAGAAAGAACAGGTCGGAGACTATATCAGTAACCAGAAGGGAATAATACATTTCCTGCTAGGGTAGGTGTGTTCCACCAAGAAACCTGAAAAGGGCAGGGGGAAGGTGGGCGGGGTTGTCAAGGATAAGTGAAGATAGACAGATGGAACGTTATAGTAAGACATAACTTTTGTCTGATGTTGTCAATCTTCACATAATCCTTGACAGTGGAACAGTCCCCAGCTACAAAAAACTTGGGAGGTCTCACGGAAGAATATTCCTGAGAACCATCGAACTAAATGATACCTGTCCCCTAGAGACCATATCCAGTTTGTAAAGAGTAAGAAAGGTATGAGGAGATGCCCGAGTCGCCATTGCACATATATCATAGGTTCATAGATTAGTACTAGGCTAACTGCCCTTGTGAGCCATTTTTAAGCCTAGCCAATTATCCCTTGTGAGACTCAAACCCTGCACCTTGTGTTTGTAAGGCAAACACCTTAACCATTAGACCACCCTCCCAACCCCTACTTCAACTACAGAAGCACTGGCGTGGATGACTGCAGAAGCAGCTATTGCTCTCATAGAATGTGCTTTTATAGGTCCTGGCAGTTGCACTTTCCGTTTGTTATAAATGAAGGTGATACAATATTTGAGCCATTTAGAAAAAGTAACCTAAGAAACTAGTTTGCCCAGAGCAATGGGAGAAAAGAAAACAAACAGCTGATAGGATTTTCTGAATTCTCTTGTTCTGTGAAGGTAAAAACGTAATTGCCTGTGACCATCTAGCATATGGAGGCAATATTCACCTCTATTTGAAGAATAATGCAAGTTTAATAGTTTGATATGTGCATCAGAAACCACCTTTGGTAAAAAGAATTTGTTCTCAAAGCCACTCTATCTTAATGGAAGGTCAGGTAAGGAGGTTTGCAAGACAAAGCATGTAATTCCAAAATTCTCACAGCAGAGGTAATACCGATCAAAACTAAGGTCTTCCAAGATAAGTACTTTAGTTCACAACTTCCTGATGGTTCAAAAGGGGAAGCAATTAAAGACTGTAATACTATGCTGAGGTCCCAAGGTGCAGTAGGATCCTGAATGGAGGCCTGAGCAGTAATGCCCCTTTCAGAAAGGCTGTACAAAGCTTGTGGGATATTAGGGCATAATTATCTATACCATTATGAAAATTTGAAATTGCAGCTAGATGTACACAAATAGTCGAAGATGATGCTCCTGCATCGAAAATCGATGCTAAAAACTCCAATACTTTATGAGCTGGTGAAGAATATGGATCAAGATTATGGCCTGTTGCCCATTTTGAAAAATGTTGCCACTTGCTGCTGTATAATCGTCTAGTAGAAGGTTTGTGGGAGTCTCGAACAATTTGCTGAACTGGGGCAGTGAGGGTAGCATGCCTGGCTATCATGGAAAATGGAGACGCCATGCAGTGAGCTTGAGATTGTGAAGGTTCTGTTGAATTAGTCCATCTGGAAGGGACAGCAGATCTGGATCCTGGTCCAGTATTCAAGGTTTCTGAACTGGGTGAGGACAAAGATAGGAAAACCATATCTGTCAAGGCCCAAAGGGGGCAATGAGAATCATTCTGTTCTCCAATGTTTTGGCTTTCTTCAGAAACTGAGAAATGAAGGGAATCGGAGGAAAGGCATAAAGTAAATGGGGGGGGGGGTGACCAGATCAAAGTAGCTGCTGCACGTTTTGTTCAGGGGGATGCAAACAGATTGTAGCATGGCTGGCCTGACTGATGGAATATCTTTTCTGCCACCAAAGGGTTGAGAGACCACTCATGAGGCATTAGAATGCAGCTGCTCAATTTGTCCATAATCACACTGGAGCTCCCCGGAATGTGCGCTGCAACAAGAAAGCTGTCAGATGAAATTGCCCATTGCCATACCCTGACTGCTTCTCAACAAAGGGGATAAGATCTGGTTCCTTGTTGATGCACCAAACTATTGACATTGTCTGACTGGATTGCAATCGTTCCCAAGGGGAGGATTTCTTAGAATGCTTGCAGTGCTAAAGGCATTGCACTCACTTCTAGAACATTTATATGCAAATTGGCCTCCAACTGGGATCAAGTGCCTTGGACTGTCTTTCCCAGATAATGCCCACCCCCACACCCTATCCGGGAAGCATCCATGGTCACTATGGCTTGGGATGGAGGAAGAACAAATGAATGGCGTGCTAGAATCTCATTGGAATGAAGCCACCAACTCAGGACCTTCTTGCATAAACTGGTGATTAGAAGTTGAGACAGAGAATGGGTCAGTAGCGACCATTGTGACGCTAGAAACCATTGTAGAATTTGCATGTAAAACATGGCAAGAGGAACTAAGGTGATAGAGGCTGCCACAGAGCCTAGAACCTGAAATAACAGTCTTGCAGTCACTGTTCTGTTGTGAATGATCTAGTTAACTTGATGTCTTATTCTCTGAAGCCTTTCTTAGAGGAGAGAAGCAAAGCAGGTGTTTGTGTCTAATACTGCTCCAATGAGCTCAAATTGTTGAATTGGTTCTAAATGGGATTTTTCGTAGTTTACTGTGATTCCCAGTAAAGAGAACATTTGAAGGACATAGTCCCTTGCCTGTAGTAGTAGATGCCTGGTGGTTGCAGTAATGAGCCAATCGTATAGATACAGAAACACCTGGAATCCTTGCAGTCTGAAGTGGACTGCTACCACTGCCATGCATTTGGTGAACAACCTGGGGGCTGTGGTGAGACCAAAGGGCAGGGTTCTGAACTAGTAATGACGGGCTCCCAGCCAGAAGCACAGACATTTTCTGGCGCATTTGTCTATCTTTATGTGATAACACGCATCCTGAAGATCTACTGAGCACATCCAATCATCTTTTTTCTAAAAACGGAAGCAAAGACTGAACCGTGACCATCTGGAATTTGGTATGTCGAACCGATTTGTTCAACACACTGGGATCCAAAGTCAAGTCTCCTGTTTTCTTTGGCACTAAAAAATCTGGAGTAAAACCCAGATTCTATCTGGTCAGGTAGGACTGTATGGATGACTCTCTTGTCCAGCAGTTTTTGTATTTCTAAAACTGCTGCATCCTGTGACTGGGTGGAACATCTGGGATTCTTTTTGGATGATTTGAAAAGGAAATGCAATCTCTGTATATAATCCTCTGCACCCAATTGTCGGATGTTATTTGAAGCCAGGCAGGGAGGTGCAGGGATAAGCATCCCCCGACTGCCTAAAGAGGAGGCAATCGGGCCTCAGTTCAGAAGCTCTGGTAGGAGTTACCAGGGAAGGAATCCCTGGAGCCCTGATTATGCGGGCCACCTCTGCCTCTAGCATGGCGTCTTCCATTGTAATTCCCCCCTCTGCCCCAGAGACGGTCACCGCCACGTGAGTTCTGGAAAGGCCCTTGGGACTTTTTGAATCATAGCTTCCCACTCCTCTGGTTCCTGGAACAGGGCCGTTGAGGAGTGGAAAAAAATGCCCAGGGCAGATAGGGTCTTTCCATCCTTCTCACATCTAACAAGGGCCTCTAACTTTAGGGCCAAAAAGGGATGTTCCGTCAAAAGGAGCTTGACAAAAGAAGACTTAAATAGTTCTGCAAATTCACATAAGCGCATCCAGGTGCATCTCCTTATGGCTACGTCTGAACCAGCTGCCCTAGGCGTCCCTTCAGCTGCATGTGCCACAAGCCTCATGGACCAATTACAAATTGACTCAAGGGTTGCCAGCTGGAAAGCTACCTTGTCCTGTACTTCCTCAGCTACAGTTCCAGTCAGACTATCTGAAAGTTCCTTTACCGGGTCTCACTGGAGTCTTGTGAAGTGTGCATATAGTTCAAGGACCTGAGCACAAAGGTCGATGAAGTGTATGCATGCTTCCAAACTCTATCCATAGTCCTACACTCCTTGTTAGAAGGATAGATAGTGGGACTCTCATCTGCAAGTTCCTTCTTGGTGGCTGCTGCAACCACCATAGCATCTATTGGAATATCTTTAGAGCAACATTGCTGATTGTCTGGGGCTGACAACATTCAGTCTGGTCTCTTAGGGATTGGTTCGACGGAATCCGGAATCTTCCAAGCCCGCTGAGCAATTTAGATCTTCAGCGAGGGGAGATATCCAAGAAGTAGAGGGTTAGGCACAGAAAGCGTGCAGGTATACAGACTCCTTGGAAGGTTAGGAGTTCTAAAATGTCTCCAAATGAGACATCTTCTGGGGGTAACCTGGGGGACCTTCTCCTTCACTGAAATTGGTATCTTCTGTATAAGACTCTTCAAGGGAGTCAAAGTGCTTCCTCTTGCACTTTCTCTTCATGGGTACCTCTTTGGTGGGATGTGCCGGACAGGTATCTGAAGAGGACACAACCATCATTGTAGTATCCTGAGGCTTCTGTGCCCTCTGTCCCAGGGCTGAGGCTGACGGTAACTATGAACGAGGGGAAAAGACTAGGTTTTTGGCACAACAAAGATGGCATAGACTGAAAGCCCACAACGAACAAGGCCCTCTCCATAGCTTGGAAGGCAGCTCCCCCCCCATAGAGGGGTGGGAGCCCAGAACTGAGACAGACTCCCTCGGAACCATGGTCACACCACATACCGAGGAAGCCGCTTCCGAAGCTGAAGCAGGAGTTGAGCTTATGTGTGCCAAAGCCCCAAGAAGCACGGATGGCTCCAAAAAAATGGAATGGAACCATACTCCTCAGAACAGCCAATGAAGCTTTGACCGTAGGAGGTCTCTGGTTCCGAAAGAATTGAAGAGCTCAAGGCTGTGATTGGGTGGAAGATGCAGGTCTGATTGGCACTGAAACAGTCGAAAACAGGGCTGTCAACGCTGGGAGCTCGGAAGTCTCAGCTGGAGTCAGAGGAGGAATAATAGTTGGCTTATGAGTTAGTGACGTTCCAGAACCATGGAGGCTTGGAACCAAAGTGGTAAAAAAAACCCTCGCGGCCAGTAGCTGATCCACCAGCCTCAGAGCATCGGGCTTCATGAGGCTCTTGGTGGAATGGACTGAAGAGACTGACAGGGACTGAGGTCTGTCCAAAAAGGGACTTGGGTGGGTCTGTCTGCAAATGGATCAGTAGAAGGAGAGTATCTTGTCCTTGAAAGATCCTTAAAGGAATACACCTTTGGTTCTGATATCTGAGAAACAGATGAGGGAGTGGAAGTCAGGGCAGAATGCTTAGTCGGTTCCAAAATTGTCAGTGTAGAAGACAGCACCAATGGTACCAAAGCTATAGCTGTTTTCCTGTTTGGCTCTGTAGAATATGAATGACCAAAGCATGTGTTTAAGGTAGTTGAGTACGTGACAATTTGTATGCATTGAGATGAACTTTGTACTGTGAACTCTGAGTAAGCTGTGAATAGTGGAAAGCACTGAAAAACAGGAGCCTGCTTGAAAGCAGGAAATGTGCCTTATATGGAAGTCTATCCGATTTTCTTTCTCTGCCTAGAGATGTAGTAATGTGAACTGCTTTAAGCCTACGGGTAAAACCATTGATTGGTTAATTGTCTTGTGTATTAATTTAATTGGTCTAGTTTATATTTTTGTACTGTCAGCAGTATCACCAGTATATAAGCTTATGCATTCCTTTGTTCGGGGAGTCTCCCTTGTACTTTCCATGAGGCTCCCACACGTGTGTAATAAATACCACTGAAAGAGAGGAAGAAGTGTCTTGTCTTCATTTGAAATAAAAATGTTAGATGCAACAATTGGTGCCGTTTACTCGGATCTGAATTGACAACAGCTGTGGTAGTTGGGGATTGAACGAAGTACTACTCCTAAAAGGGCCCATGACAGCATTTTCTGTTCTGGCAGTGTTTCTTTCATTTCCTATACTTGCCTGGTTTAAAATTTGGACTATATAATTTTATAGAAATGTAATAATTCCTCTCATTCAGTTGTTTTGTGGTAAGTGGCATGCAATTTTTTATTTATTTTTCCTGCTATTGATTGTGCAGTATGAGAGTGGGTTAAAATGAAAAACTGGCGACATGAGTGAAAGGAGATACGAGAGTGGGGAAAACGATGTTTACAAAATGTCACCGCTACATCTGTACAATACAGTAAAGCTTATTGTGTGAAAATGGGAGCAAGTGTGGAAACCATAAAAGAGCCAGAAAGAGGTACACCAGCTGGTTATACGTATTTTCGTGCGTCTCGGGACAGTTGTATGTTTATCAGTCAGTGGGTCGCCCTCACTCAGGGTGATGGTAAACTTGCCTTTCCAGAAAATGGAAGTTTTAATAAACATATTTTGCTTAATCTCCAAGGAAAATTAAAGAAAAAAGGGAGAAGAACAGCAGGGTTGTGCTGGGCAGCATTTAATGATTGGATGACAGAGGTGAAAGAAAGAGAAAAGGATTTGGTTATTAGTAGTTTAAAAGATAATCAGCATAAATTAAAAGAGCAACTGTAGGAATTATAACAAACTGCTAGTAATTTAGATGTAGTAAATGATAAATGCTTGAAGGCTCCACCCTTTAAGGGGCTTTATCCTGTAAAGGAATTAGCTAAATTGCAGATAACTGAATCGTCAGAAGATGATAATGCCTGGCCCCCACCGACTGCACCACCGATTGCACCCCCGCAATATCAGCCCCCCCCTCGCTCAACAAGGAGCAGAAGTAGAGAAGCCAGATTCCACCACTAAAGATTCCACCCCTAGAGAAAGAGAACAAGCTGCGGACAGTCACTCTAGTGAATCTTATCCAGACACAAACGATAGAAAAAAGGGACCAAAAACTCGTAGTAAGACTCATAAAGAAGCAAAAGCAGTAATGTATTTTAGAGTTAAACCTTATTACAAAGGAAAAGGGAAGCGACATTTACACCGACGAAGGCATTTTGGCCAGTTCCCCGCTATAATCGACAGTGGGGATGGGTATTTTGGGCCAGATAAATTTAATCCAGATTCAGGATCAGAGTCGTCAGACAATGACAGATTGTTACCTTTGAGAGAGGTACCTAACCCAGCCCATGCTAGAAGTGCACAGGAACCACTGACCGTAGTAGTACCTAGGGCGTGGTCGGCGGTTGATTTTCAAGCCATTACCAAATCGTTACCACCCATTCGTACTAATCCAGCTAAGTTTTAGCGTGTACTGGCGGGACATATTTGTTTGCAACATCCTACAATAGAAGAATTCAGGGCAGTTCTTCAGTACGCCATACCGGCTTATCTGATGAACCGTATTTGGGACCATGCTAATGTCCCTACTCCGATTCCAAAACATGATACACAAGGAGAAAATGGGTTTGAAGCGGTAAGACAGTGAATAGTAGACGCTATTACAGTGGTAATTCCACCCACACCCAACTGGTCCAAAATTAAGTCAGTTCGTCAAAAAGAAGATGAACCTGTGGACGAGTATTTAAACAGTCTCACTGAAGCCTTTGAGGCTTATTCTGGATACCCAAAACCCACTAAAGGGCCTGCACAGAGTGGACTGTCAGCTGCTTTCATAGATGGATTAAGCACACAAGTACGGGATAAGCTAAAAGAAGTATGTTTAAACTGGCCTAGTCTTAGACTGCATGAATTAATCACGCAAGTACAATACCTCTCCGACCACTTAGCACAGGAAAAGTTGGTCAAAGCGCAGATTCAGATGTATACTGCCTTCGGGCAGCGTGGACGGGGAGGATGGGGAAGAGGGAGAGGTGGACACCAAGGGGCTAAAAACCAAAATAGACAAAACTGGCAGGAAAATCAATCAGCCACACCCCAAAGCTATAATAATCAGATGGAGTGTTTCAATTGTGGCCAAGTAGGCCATTGGAGAAATGAATGTCTGTACCTGGCTGAACAACCTGTCCCACCCACTGACATGTCAACTCAGTGGAATTCTAATTGGACTCCATCCAATTGGCAGCCATCACAATGAAGGTTCTCTGAAAACAGACAACAGCAGTTGTGCCCCTTCATCCCTGTGGATCAAGATGGACCGCATGTTGTGTTACTGGTCAAAAATAAATCGTACCCATTCTTGATTGACACTGGGGCATCCAAATCTGTTTGCTAGTGAAGCAGCAATAAATGTCCCCCTCTCTAATAACATAACTAGAGGAGTAGGTGTCTCTGGCATTCCTATTGAATATTCTGAAACCGTCCCAGTCCCAGTAACTTTGGGACCTTTAAAAGACAATCATGCATTTTTAGTAGGACCCTCAGCACCATTAAATTTATTGGGAAGAGATTTGCTCTGTAAGATGGGAGCAACTATATTTTGCACTGTTGAAGGAGTACATTTACAAGTACCTTCAGATATACAAGATAGTATTTTTGGCTACTTTAGATGAAAATGTCACTCTGCAGACAATGTGTATGCAGTCTGACCTCGATAAGAATACGCACCTAAGTTCATTACCCTCTCATCTATGGACCACTCATGACAATGACGTTGGATTTCTGATTTCAGCCACTCCTGTCAAAATAACTTTAAAACCCAGAGCAAAGTTACCTCGGGTACCAGAGTAGTCTTGACGGCAGAGGCCACATCTGGTTTTGCCCCCGTCATTTCTGCTTTAGTACAAGGAATTATAGTGAACCACGATAACTGCTCAAAGTGGCAAGAACCACACAGAAACGTCCAAAGGAATGTCGTTTAATCACAAATCACCGACTGAGCGCTTTCACCATACAATGGCTTCATCAGAGTCGGTGTAAACATAAAATTAAACCCTTATATACAATTCACTAAATAATCTAATTAACACATTAACACACATAGAAAAACCTCATCAAGTCCCTGCCAATGAGCGATACAATACTTTATAAACTATTAAAAAATCACTTGACCTAGTACTTGTACTCTAAAACAAATCACCTAAAATTTTAAAGCACATCATAACTGATACACAATAATTAAATAATAAAATAAAAACAGTTCAAACAACAAAATACAACATAAACACCCTAAAAAATTTTTTATGGTTATAAAAAATACATACATGCTGTCCTTAACATTCATATTAAACTGGCCTTATATTTCAATACAGGTTTAATTGAAATATAGTCGTTGATGCCATGGGGTCTCATAGCGTTTAGTCTCAACTGCCAAACCACTTCCAACAAGGCAACTTTGTTGCCAATGTCACCACCTTGGTCAATATACACCCTATCAATAATAAAAAACACAAACTTCTTAAATCCATTACATCTGGAACTGTTTTATGTTTACACCGACTCTGATGAAGCCATTGTATGGTGAAAGCGCTCAGTCGGTGATTTGTGATTAAACGACATTCCTTTGGACATTTCTGTGTGGTTCTTGCCACTTTGAGCAGTTATCGTGGTTCAATTTATTCAGCTGTTTGTGCCCTGGTTTTGGGATTCATCTATTTTGTGCTGTACAAGGAATTATAGTACCTACAACAAGTCCATGTAATACACCAATTTTACCGGTAAAGAAACCTGGTAAACAAGCTTACAGATTTCTGCAAGACTTGCGCGAAGTCAATAAGGCTGTCTTGCCTGTTTTTCCAATCGTACCAAACCCATCTACGATTTTAAGCTGCATTCCACCTACAGTTTTACGGTTATAGATATCTCATCAGCTTTTTTCTCTATCGCAGTACATCCAGATAGTCAGTATTTGTTTGTATTCACTTATAAAGGCCAACTGTATACTTGGACCAGACTACCCCAAGGATATGTAGAATCTCCAACCTTATTCTCTAGAGAAATGCACAGACAACTGCAGGATTTGCAGTTACCACCACGTTCAGTATTGGTCCAATATGTAGATGATATTCTTATAGCTACACAAGATACCAAGTCTTGTATTGAGGACTCGGTTTTAGTTTTAAAGTTTTTAGCCGAACAAGGTTTTAAGGTAAATAAATCTAAACTGCAGTTCTGTCAAGAAAAGGTACAATACCTGGGACACATCATTTCTATGGGTTCACATCAAATACGTCCAAGTAGAATTACCTCCATTCAGACTGCCCCCCACCCTGTAACTCAGAGACAACTCAGGGGGTTCCTCGGCCTAGCAGGTTATTGTAGATGGTGGGTGACCAATTTTTCAGAAATTTCGGCCCCTCTGTTACAGCTTCTAAGAAAGGTCATCACAGACCATCTGCCTTGGTCCCCTGAATATGAACATGCCTTTCAGGCTATAAAAACGGTACTAGTAAACCCACCTGCTCTGGGGCTCCCAAATTATTCTAAACCCTTTGTTTTCTTCTGTTGTGAAAGAAATAAAACTGCCCTGGGTCTGTTGGCGCAAGCGCGCACAGGAGGCTATCGACCTATAGCATATTACAGCACTCAGCCAGACCCTGTTGCTTCTGGCTATCCACCTTGTTTACGAGCAGTGGCAGCTGCTGCTGTTTTGATCGATATGGCAGCACCACTGACATTAGGTCATGACACTATACTAGCAGTACCTCATGCGGTACAAGTGTTACTTTTAAAAACAAAAACACAGTATCTTTCCAATGCTCGCCTCACTAAATATGAGTTAAGTTTATTAACTAATCTCGCTGTTCAAATTACACGTTGCCCACCATTAAACCCTGCTTCACTGATTCCAACCAGTGACGAGGGTGAACCACATAACTGTGTACTTGTAGTTAATACTGTTCTTTCTCCTAGGATGGTTCTACAAAATGTTCCTTTGCTTAATCCTGATTTAGTTCTTTTTGTAGATGGATCCTGTTTACGAAATAATCTTGGCGAACTCCAGGCTGCATGGTCAGTCTGCTCGCCATCTGCTGTTTTACAAACTGGACAATTACCAACTGGCACGTCCGCACAAGCTGCGGAATTAGTAGCATTTTCGCATGCATGTAAAATGGCCAAAGACAGATCTGTTACTATTTATACTGATTCACGTTACGCCCATGGTGTTTGTTCATGATTTTGGTACCTTATGGAAGGGAAAGGGGGTTTTTGACATCCTCTGGGGCACCAATTAAAAATTACCTGTACATTGATCACCTCTTACAGGATTTATTATTACCTTCCAACATTGTTGTTGTTAAGTGTGCAGCTCACCAGTCAAACAACTCCCTAGTAGCTAAGGGAAACAATTTGGCTGACTGGGCTGCCAAGCAGGCTGCTCTTTCACATACTGTTCAGGGACAACTTCTGCAGCCTTTCTTACAAACAGTTACTTTTGACACTACTGTTTTGAAAGCTTTACAAAGTGAAGCACTGGAATCAGAAAGAAAAACATGGCTGGCCCACAGCTGTTTCCAACGCTCTGATTCAATTTGGCAACATCCTGATGGCAGATTAATTTGCCCTATTTCTATGTTAAATTCTCTTATAAAAGCATATCATTTGCCAGCTCATGTCAGGGTACAAGCATTAATCAAACAAATCCAGGATTGGTTTTCCCCAGGACTTTCTGCTTCGGTGCAACATTTCTTGAGCACGTGCTCCATTTGTTTACAGCATAACATTTCAAACGGCACTCTGGCTCCCGCTCAACTGGTGCCAAAACTAATGGGACCATTTTGTGCTTTACAGTGGGACTTTATTGAACTCCCACCTTGAACTCGTTTTAAATATGTTTTGACTATTGTTGATATTTTTTCGGGGTGGTTAGAAGCCTACCCATGTGCTAAAAATGATGCTATTTCAGTTGCACAAAAATTGTGTTTATGAATTAATACCTCGTTTTGGTGTTCCTTGTCAAATATACTCTGACCGTGGAACGCATGTTACTGCTAAGTTAGTTGAATCATTCTGTACAATGCTAGGCATTACTTTAAAATTTCATTGTCCGTATAGACCACAGGCATCAGGTATTATTGAATGCATGAACCAGACTTTGAAAACTAGACTTGCTAAAGTTATTTCAGAGACAGGCCTAACTTGGGTACAGGCCTTACCACTAGCCTTACTTTCTATGCAGTCACAACTGCATCCTACTAAGGGTCTTTCTCCACATGAAATTCTCATGGGTCACCCTTTGTGTATGCCCATGACACCACCACCACCACCCTTTTCTGAATATGATGCATTTGATAATGATAACCTTTTGTATTGCAAATCTCTTGTTTCTTTCCTACAGTTTCACTATCAACAAGTAGCAGCCGCTCAACATCTTCCTGATCCTTTTCTGGCATCCGCTCTACAACCAGGGGATTGGGTCTACGTTAAGTCCTTCTCTAGAAAAACAGCGCCCCAGCCACACTGGAGGGGGCCCCTCCTGGTTCTTCAAACAACGTCATCTGCTGTGCGACTGCATGGATCTCCAACTTGGATCCATATTTCACACATCAAAAAAGTTGTGCCGTCTGAAGATCAACAACCTTTACCTTTTTCACCTCCAGATTCTCCTCCCATTGCTACTCGTACTCTAAGTAGAACTGTTCCAGTACCCGACTATGCCTATCATTTACCCTTTTGGAAAACTCCAAACTACTGACACTCCACAGATTCAACAACCATTTCCACAAAAATATTTGACAGCCATTTTGATGATCATTCTTGTACTGTTATTTTTAATGTGGCCATTTTTATTTCCTGCTCCATCGACGCATCACACCAAGCGAGCTATTTGGCATCCACCTTTCATCACCTACCAAGCTATTAAATTTGCCTATGCATCATCCCTCAATGTCTCTGACTACTGGATTTGTACTGCTTTACCTACTGTTCATGGGGGATTGATGCTAAGTACAGTCCCTTTAGAGGCTAATGAAACCTGGATGAATCTGATCTATGATACTTCAAAAGTTACTTCAAAAGACAGGGTAGCATTACATCTGTTTAACCATCGAAATGGAACTGTGTGTTTTCAGAAATTTGGTAAAGTTAAGGTAGGATGGAGTTTTTGTAATGTGACAGTTCCCTACAGGTATAACAATAACTCCTATTGTAACACTACCTATAATTCATTTTGTGAACTGGTGCATAAAACATACGAAGAGATAAGAAATAATTCCGTTCTATACCAACAGCTAGGGTTGATCAATAAGAAGGTGTTTCATTCTGAACAAGGTTATATAAATAGTAATATCACCACTAACGGGGAAGATTATTTTGTGTGTGGTAGAAGAGCCTATAAATGGCTACCAGGAAACTGGTCTGGTAGCTGTTTCTTAGGTTATTTAGTCCCAGCCATTCAACATACATCTGCGTTACCGCAAGGAAAAATTTGGAATGTTCGAGAAGTCAAAAAGCCTGACAATCCAGTAGGCCAAATTGATGCTTCATGGATTTATCATCATGACTTAGCCCATGCTGGCACCAAAGGACTATCTCATATGGACTTGGGTGATGACGTCATATCATGAGCTGGTATAATTCCAGCATACGGAGCAGTAAAATCAATTTGGGAATTGAGAAAACTCTATAAATTGATTGACGTATTAAGCAATGCCACATTTTCTGCTTTAAAACTAGTGACTGAAGAACTGACTGCCATGAGAGCTGTAGTTCTTCAAAACCGTATGGCTCTCGATTTCACCCTAGCGGCGAAAGGCGGAACTTGCTCTTTAATCCAGGAGGAGTGCTGTACGTTTATTCCTGACAATCAGCATGAAATTGAAAGCCATATCACACTCATTTAGAGAGCTTCTGAACTCTCTAAGGCCAAGGAGGCCGATAACTCCAATTGTGCATGGTTAACCAACCTGTTCTCAGGTTGGGGAGGTGGACTATTGGAAGTTAATTGTATTAATCGCAGTATTAGCTCTTATTGCTTTTCTTGTAGTGTTCTTAATCAAAGCACTGATTTTAAAATGAATGTCTTTTAAGACTACTAAAAAGGTCCCAAAGTTTTATATGCCTGCAGTTATGAATATGGATGATGAAATAAAAATGTGTGATAATGCTGAAGGAACCAGCCACATGGTTAAGTTAGATTTAGGGCAAATGTATGATTGACTAAATGTTGATGCTTACACAGCATCAAGTGGGGGATTGTAGAATATTAATGACCAAGGTATGTGTTTAAGGTAGTTGAGTACGTGACAATTTGTATGCATTGAGATGAACTTTATACTGTGAACTCTGAGTAAGCTGTGAATAGTGGAAAGCACTGAAAAACAGGAGCCTGCTTGAAAGCAGGAAATGTGCCTTATATGGAAGTGTATCCAATTTTCTTTCTCTGCCTAGAGATGTAGTAATGTGAACTGCTTTATGCCTAAGGGTAAACCATTGATTGGTTAATTGTCTTGTGTATTAATTTAATTGGTCTAGTTTATATTTTTGTACTGTCAGCAGTATCACCAGTATTTAAGCTTATGAATTCCTTTGTTCGGGGAGTCTCCCTGGTACTTTCCATGAGGCTCCCACACGTGTGTAATAAATACCACTGAAAGAGAGGAAGAAGTGTTTTGTCTTCATTTGAAATAAAAATGTTAGATGCAACAGCTCCAAAGAAACAGTGGAAGCCAGCGAAGTCTTGGCCTTTTTAGAAGTTGATTCCAAAGAGATTGGAAGGAACCAAATGACTTTTCTTCTTGGAGGATGAAGAGGAGGAAGAATGGGAACTGACTGCATATATAGGTTGTCAAAGTCAGATTTCAGAAGACCTTTCAATATTTATTTTTTCTTTCTACTACGGCCCAGTGGCTAAAACCATGAATCCTGAAGATGCACGGGGCCCAAGCAGTACATGCATGGAGTATGTCCGTCTGAATTACAGAGTTTACGATCACACTTCTGGCATATCTTAAAGCCTGAAGTGCCTTTAGTTTTCACAGCCATTTTAGGAGAAAGGGAGAGAGAGTCAAAAATGAAGATGCATTTTTTATTACTGTTATTTTTATGAAAAGAAAGGGATACACCAACAATGGTATTCAAGAAATTACTTAAAAAGGTAAATGGGATAGAAAAGGTCAGTACCAACAATGGTACGAAAAAATACCTCAAAAAGTAAGAGGATTACCAATGATGGTAATACAGAATGACACAAGCGTGTTCAGAAAGAGGTGCTGGGTAGTTAAGATTTAGAAACAATAAGTTGAAAAAAGAAGAGTTTTAAAGATCTAAAAGATTTTGAAAAATTCCACAGAAAGTAATGGCTATCTCAAGAGCAGAAATGAAAACGCATCTGGCACTTTGAAGCAGCAAATGAGATCTGGGGTAACTTTGAGTGGAGCATTCTGGGTAAAGTGAAGCTCAAGAGTTTTTGGAGGGAGTGAGCTAGAATAACACCAGAGCTGGCTCCAAGAATCAGAAATGAACCCCACTGTCAAGGATTATGTGAAGACTGACATCAGATGAATTGGTTATACCATAACCGGTTCCTTCCATGCCCACTGGGATACAATCTATAAGCTCATCTGCTGGGTGGGGGGGGGTAACCAAGACATAAATGGGCTAGACTCAAAGGCTTCTAAAAACCCCAATCCCTCCTGGGAAGGGGTTTTGGAGGATCAACCACCTTTTTGGCAATGGATTTCTAAAATGACTCCAAAGGAGATGTCTTCTAGAGGCAATCTTTAGAATCCTTCCCCTTCATCAAAATCTGTCTCTGATTACAGATTCCTGAAAGGAATCTAAGTGGATCCTTTTGCACAACCTTTTCTGGAGGCCTCTTCAGTGAGGTGGTTTGGAGAAGTATTGGAACTGCCTGGAAGCTCTTACGGGCTTGGCTGTTCTTGTGGAATAGGATGAAGAAACTCAAACAGGATCTGAAAGGGGAAGAGGAATAGAATCAAAGGAGGTAAGAGTTGAAACAGCTGTCAGGTGAGAGAAAGCCCAGTCCACCATTTCAAAATTAGAGGGACTAGGAGAAACAGAGGTCAATTTCACTGCTGAAACTCTTGGATCAGATAAAATCAAGTCCCCCCATCCTCTGCTCCCAGGGAGGAGTCTGAGCAGAGCTGTCTGGTGTTGAGGCTCTGAAAGCTTTGGAGTCTAAGTCATCCCCTGCTTCACCTCAGAGACTCATCCTGCTCAAGGGGAGTCGGTGCCAAATGGGTCAGGGAAGTGGCCAGAGTCGAAAATGAAGGCTTCTTCAGATCAAACGCTTTGACTATTGCAGGTCGCAGATCCTAGGGCTCCAAAGCAGTAAGTTAGATTGAAGAAAGAGAAATCATAGAATGTGAGGAAAACATAATGCTCACAGATCCAATGGGAGTCAAATAGTAAAACCCACACATGCATCTGTGTTCTGAGAAATTTTCTTATCATCCTATTCACCTCTACTTCTGAAAGGCGTCAGGAGGACCTGATTGAAGAGGAAGGAGGTCGAGATGACTTTCTTGGTGTTTCCTATAAAAAAGGAGACCGCAGTCTTGGGGACCCTTGCTTCGGAGAAAATTGAGGACCCAGGAGACAAGGAGTCGGATCTGTGGTTTTCAGATCCAAGTGCTTGGGTGTTTTAGGTGGTGGCTTCAATGTTAGAGCAGCTTCAGGAGACTGCTTTTTATGCATGCTGGGCTCTGCTGATTTAGATTTTTGAGAGAGGGTTTGAGTCCCTGAAGTTAAAACAGAAGGTGCAAAAGCAGGGATAAGGCCCCTAAGTATTAGCTTGATGCATTGGTCACTGACATCTCTGGCACTGAAATCAGCGCAAATACTCCAAGGAGTGTCCAAATGAGAAGCGCCTAAACAATAAACACTCTCCCAGTGGACATCAGAGTTGGGAGTCTTATGCCCACAGGAAGTGCACTTCT
This sequence comes from Protopterus annectens, assembly GCF_019279795.1. Classification (NCBI taxonomy): domain Eukaryota; kingdom Metazoa; phylum Chordata; order Ceratodontiformes; family Protopteridae; genus Protopterus; species Protopterus annectens. Next base: position 921,517,788 of record NC_056748.1, on the reverse strand, counting down.
TAAAGCCAGTAGGCTTTTCAGCCATAACTATAAACTATGACTAATCCCAAAAATACCAGCAAAGTGAGAAAAACTTGAGTTTTTTTAGGAAAAGGAAAAGAAAAAGCTATACCAACAATGGTAACGAGACTACCTTAAAAGAAGGTAACGGGGAAATAGAAATAATACCAACAATGATAAAAAGAGATGTCAAAAGATGGTAATAAAGACAATTCCTAACTGGAGAAGAGGGCTGTAGAAATGTTATATGAAAGTTGAGAAATAAATTTTAAAATTATTTACTTACTAATGTGAAGAAAATAACTGCTCGAGCCCAAGAGAATGCAATCTCGACCGAAATGAGAAGAGTGACAAATGAGATCTAAGGAAATGCAGTGGTCAGGGGTATTATGGGTAAAGGGAGGAGCTCGAAAGTTGGATCCAAGCATCTAGAGAAAAGCAGGAGAGTTGGATCAGAGACTCATTCACAGAGGAATGAATGAAAATGAAAACATCAGATCAATGATTTAATATTTAGAGAAATTTTAGCCAGTTTACAGTAAAGGTAAGATAATATAACATAGACAGGAATTGCAATATGGAGTGAGAGAAAAGCAGACATTTGGTATACTTAGAGAGAAAGCTAAGGGAGAGAAATAAAGAAATTAGTGAAGTAGGGAGAGTAAGGAGGTGTAAGGTATGAATAGGTACTTATTCACATGTAGGGATATAGGTGACATTGGTGTTTTGCGAGAAAAGGGTCAGCTTTTGGCTAGGAAGTCTTTCAGAATGATTTGGTAGGAGGGAGGGTACTGACCCAATGGATACAGGTAAGGAGTTCCAGGCCTTAGCAATGTTGTAGGAATATAGACAATGCCGTGCAGATTTGTTAGGTTTGTGGACACACAGAGTTTTTGGTCACTGGATTGTAATGACTGACTGGGAACATAGCTGTATAGAATGTTTAGTGCTGGACAAGCACATGAATGCTGGAAATTTTACAAGTGGTACAAAGCTGTGTATATACAAGTTGATGGGTAGTTCTAACCAATTTAGGCTTTTTAGTAGTATACAGTGGTGAATTCCGAAAGGGTTATTTGCTGTAATTTAGCATCTTGGTCATAGCATTGTTCAAGTTTTGATTTTTCTGAATCCTAGAGGTTAGTAAAGATGGGAATGACAAAGTGTGGGCAGGAGAGAACCAGAGGTAAGTGAAGTTTTAGTTGCACTGGTGAGAAGTTTATGGCTCTGTGAAGCATCCCTAGTTTTTGATGAGTTTTTCTTATGCAATTTTGTATATGCAGGTTAAATTTAAGATAATAATCCACTATTATACTTAATTTGCTATGAGAAGTATTATTGAGAGAGAGAGGACTTCCAAATTTTTTTTTTTTTTTTTTTTTCATGAGAGAGGGATTTTAGGAAAAAAGTACTAGTTTGTTTTTTTTTCTTTAGGGTTGAGCATGAGTTATGAGTTACAAAGCCATGTTTCAGTGGCTGGTAAAGCTTCCTGAGAATTTTTTTGGAGTTATGCCATGTTTTCAGATGGGTACATGAATTCTGAGTCATCTGCATACTGTACTAGGGAGGCCTGTTGAGTGGATGTGTGGAAGGAATTGGTGAGAATGTCAAACAGGAGGAAACCAATGGCAGAGATGTGTGGAAATCTGGTGTTGACTGAAAATGTATGGAAAGAGGAAGGAGTGCCATTTTACTGACTAATACCTACTGGACAGGTAGCTTCTGAGCCATAGAAAGATGGGCTGAGAGAATTCTAATGAGAGCATTTCAAGTAAATGTTTGCTCTCACAAGCTATGCTGAAGGCTTTAGACAAGTCATATTCACTTCCCATAATTTCAGACATTTTTTTTTCACTGAACTGCTTGCATTATACCTTCATATTTTTCATGTCCCAGAGCAAAGAATGCTAATAACGCTGCAGATTAACTGTCTGTAGCTGCAGATATAGCTAGTCTCCATAGAAAAGTAATCAGCAAAGAATCTTAGTAAATTTCACTCAGAATAGAGCATCCAGCTGCATTCTGACTCCCAAATAACATTTGCAAATAAAAAGTGATTTTATGTGGTTTTCATCATTTTGCCTTATTTTTAAAGCCTACTTGCTTTAAAAAAAACACTTGTTTACAGTTTAAGTCAAGGGAATTTATCTAGACAATCGTCCTTTTAAAAATGAGAAAGAATCTTCATTCTACAAATAATACAATAATCCCCTAGAGACCAGGTCCAGTCAGTAATGAGTAATAAAGGTATGGGGAGTATCCCTAGTAGCTGCTGCACATGTCGTCCATTGAAGCTCTGGACTGAAAGACAGTTGAAGTGGCTATAGATCTTGTAGAATGTGCTTTGAAAGGTTTAGGCAAGGTTAATCTGTTTTATCATAAATAAATGAAATGCAGTCTTTCAGCCACTTGGAGTAATCTTGCTGACTGCCTTGCCCAACTTTGCAGTGGAAAAGGAAACAGTTGACTAGACTGTCGTATGTTCTTTGTTCTGTGAAGATAGAAATGTAGTTGTCTATGGACATCTAATAAATGTACAGCATACTCTCCCTTGTTAGAATAATTAGGGAAGAAAACTGGTTAAAATAATCGTCTGGTTAATATTAGTCTCTGACACAGCCTTGGGTAAAAAGGATGGGTTCGTTCATAAAGATACTCTATTTATGGAAAACAAAGTAAGGAGGCTCAAATGATAAGGCCTGGATCTCTGAAGTTCGTCTGGCGGAGGTAATGGCTACCAGAAAGAGTGTCTTCTAAGATAAAACCTTCAGATCACATTCCGCAGAGGGTTTGAAAAGAGAGTGCATCACTGCTTGAAGTACCAGGTTCAAATCCCAAGGAGGAGGAGTATCTTTGAACAGGAGCTTTAACAGACGAGTGCCTCTGAGGAACGATTTACAAAGTTTATGCGAGGCTAAATAACGTTCATCCAAGCCACTGTGAAAATTGGAGATGGCAGCTAATTGGAGTTTTGATGGTGGAAGGAGAAGCTTCAGCGTTAAAAAGAGTAACTAAAACATCTAGGACATGCTCTATGGAAGTTGAAAAGGGATCTATTTGCTTTTCAAGAGCCCAAATAGTAAATTTCTTCCACTTACTAATGTACAGTTTTCAAATGGAAGGTTTGTAAGCTAATAAAAGGATGTGGTGTACTGGAGAAGAAATATTGGGACACCTTGAAATTAATGGAAATGGAGGAACCACACAGTTAGCCTGAGGTTCAAAATGTTTGGGTGAACAAAACCATCTGGATGAGACAGAAGATCTGGAACTGGGTCCAGAATCAAGGGTTGTCGAATTAGATACAGCCAAAGAAATGGGAACCAAATTTGTCGAGGCCAAAATGGAGCAATGAGGATTATGCTCTTCAACCTGAATGCTTTCTGTAAAAACTTGAGAATTAGAGGTATCAGGGGAAAGGCATATAGGAAACCGGGAGGGGAGGCCAGTTGTGGAGGAGAGCGTCTCTGGGTGACTTTCCCCGAGAGGGAATCAGGGCAAAGCAATTGCTGCACTTGTTGTTTAGGGGAGACGCGAACAGATCACAAGACTGACCCCCCCCAAAGGTGGAAAATCAACTTTGCCAATTTTTGATTGAGAGACCACTCATGAGGCTGAAGGATGCATCTGCTCAGCTTGTCCACAATCACACTGGAACTCCCTGGAATGTGTATTGCTATAAGAAAGGGGTTGGAAGAGATCACTCACTGCCACACTCTGAGGGCTTCGCGACAAAGGGGATAAGGCTTAGTTCCTCCCTGCTTGTTGATGTACCAAACTACTGACATACTGTCCATTTGAATTGCAATAGTTCCCTGAGGAAGACCTGTTTAAAAGGCCTGCAATGCAAAAAGCACCACTCTTATCTCCAGGACATTGATGTGCAAGCTGGCCTCTAACTGGGACTAAGTACCTTGGACCGTATTGCCCAGAAAATGACCTCCCCACCCCATCTGGGAGGTGTCCCTGGTTACTATGCCTGTGGGCTCCAGAAAACAAAAGGACGACCTTGGAGAACTTGATCAGAATGCATCCACCAAAGATGATCCATTTTGCAGTGGTTGGTGATCAGAACTTGTTTTGACAATGAGCTATAAAGTATAGACCACTGGAAGGCTAGTAGCCATTGCAGAATTCTCATATGTAATCTGGCCAGTGGCAGAGTTATAGAAGTTGCCATAGATCCTAGAGCTTGTAAGATTAAATGTGCTGGAACCTTCTTTTTGTGGATTAACTTCACTACCCTAGCCACAATTCTCTGATGACATTCTGGAGGAAGAGAAGATACTGTTGTTTGAGTATTCAGTACAGCCGCTATGAATTCTACATTTTGTGCCAGGGTTAAATGTAACACCCGATTTACTGTGATCTCCAGATGGGTGCAGATGTCGAGGGTGTAGACCCCTGGCTGTTATCAACTGATGCTTGGTCGAAGTGGTTAGGAGCCAGTCATCCAAGTAAGGAAACACATTCAATACTTATATTCTCAAGTGAGCTGCTACTACTGCCATGCATTTGATGAACACCTTGGGGGCTGCGGTGAGTCCAAAGGGCAGTACTCTCAATTGGTAATGACTGGCTCCCTGCTGGAAGCAGAGGAACCTTCTGAAGTGTTTGTCCACGTTTACATGGCAATACGCTTCCTGAAGGTCTGTTGTCTTTCTTCAGAAAGTGAAGGACAGACTGTACCCATGACCATCTGTAAACTGTTTGCCAAACTGATTTCCTCAGTACACTGAGGTCCAAAATTGGCCTCCAGTCCAGTCTTTTTTGGCATTAAAAAAAATCTTGAGTAGGTTCTTGGTCTGGCAGGACTTGTTAGAGGACTCTTGGAAAGGCCCTTGGTAGTTTTTAAACTGCATTTTTCCACCAATCCTCTGGTTGCTAGAAAAAGACCTTTGGGGGGGGGGGGTGTACGCCCATAGCAGAAAGGGTCTTACCATCTTTCTCACACCTGGACAAAGTTTCTTTCACTTTTGGGACAAACAAGGATGTTCCATCAAAAGAAGCATTGATGAAAGAAGACTTGAATGGTTCCGCAAAGTCACAAAGGCAATTCCAGGCATGTCTCCTAATGGCTATGCCTGTACCTGCTTCTCTAGATGTCCCTACGGCTGTATGTGCAATCAGCCTCATTGGCAAATTAGAGGCAGTCTCCAGGGTGGCTAACTGGGAAGCCACTTTCATTTGGACTCCCTCAGCTACGGCTCCTGCCACAGTATCTAATAACTCCTTTATCAGATCCCATCGAGTCTGGTAAAATGTGCCAAAAAAATTCAAGGACCTTATGGCGAAGGTCAATGAAGAGTAGACCTGCTTCCCAAATCTGTCCATAGCCCAGGACTCTGGCAGATGGACAGAAGAACTCTCCTCAGCTGGTTCCTTTTTAGTGGCACTTGCTACAACCATAGCATCAACTGCAAGACCCTTCACCCAAAACTGTTTGTCTGCGGGTGTGGAAAGTATTCTGTCCAGTCTTTTGGGGATAGGCTTGATGGTGTCAGAAGCCTTCCATGACTGAGTCTCTGCAAGAGAAAAGGTCCTCTGCATAGCCTCAAAGGCCAACCCCCTCTGAAGATGAAAGGGAGGCTGGAACTGAGAAAGACTGCCTCAGAACCAAGTTCACTCCCCACTCCAAAGAACCAACCGAAGCTGGTGCAGAACTAACTCTAGCTGAAGCCCTGAGAAAAAGGGACAGCTCTGAAAAACCTGCAGTTGAAACATGCTCTCCAGAACCAACAGGGTAGCTACAGCTCTGGGAGATCTCCAGTTCAGAAACAACCCAAGAACTTAGGGTAGCTGCCAGCTCCGCAGAAGTGAACTCCAGAGCTGACAGACGGTGCTGGGGAGAACTGGAACAGAGGACTCTAAGACCTCCGAGGACGTCAGAGGAGGAGTAGTCAACAGTATAAAGGAAGTGTCGGTATCAAGAATGGAGGGAATCTGTACCGAAGGTGGGGCTAAAAGCTATCTAGCCCAAAACATTTTCTTCACCCGCCTCTCCATGTTGAATTCTGAAAGACTTTTGGTGGAGCAGACTGACGCAGTGGAAGAGAACTTGGGCCTCTGTAAAAATATGTCTGGTAGTATTTATTTAACTACATGCATTTGTTCTGCAATTTAAATTGGCCAAACATCACGTCCTTTGAACATGCATATTTCAGAGCACCTCAGTGATATTAGATGTGCCCGCACCTCTAGTGCTTTGTTTAAGCATACTATTAAGCATTCTATGGCTAAATTTAGTTTTGCGGTGATTGATAGAATTGTACTTTATAGGAGAGATAAGGCAGGATGGCAGCATATTTTAAATATAAAAGAAAACAGATGGATAATCAGATTGGGGGGACTTTTTACACCTGGGCTCAATGAACATCTTTAATAACCAATGAGATGTAGCCTTTGCATATTTAAATGATTGGATATGATGTCAGTTATTGCACTGATGATGGCAATTCTGCTGAAACCAGTTTGCTGACTTTTCCTGTTTTACAGTATGTTTTCCTCCTTGATAGCTATTAAATTATGACAACTGTGGTGATTTTTTGAATGCTGGTCGTTTGTTTTTTTCTAATGGTGACCAATGGTGAGAATCAAACCTTGTGCCTATGAGGTAAACAGATTAATCATTATGCTAATACCCAAGGATCAGAAAACATTTACATGTCAAGAGTTATTTTATATAACCGGTCTCTCTTTTTGGGAGCAGGACTTTGACTGTCAGGTATACCACAAGTGTCTAAGAAAATATTCTCTAAGGCTGATAAAACAAGAGGGACAGCTATACACTGAGAACAGCCAGTTAGACTCCTAATACCCCTACTCTCCTCTATCAAATCCTTCAACAAGCAGAAACTTTTCAGCCAGCCGAAACCAACCTCACTAGCTGCAAGCAAACTTAATGCCAAATACCTAAAGCTTGATGAACACCCTCCTTTCATTTCATATCAATATTCAATCAATTCATATCTGAAGACTATGTTCTGACATTATGGAAGCAGTCTTTGTATCCCTCCCTCCCTTGCACAATGGTAGCAACTCTACAGAAATGACAAATTTCTGTCCATTTTCTCTACATTTACCAATATCAAAAATCCTTGAAACTGCATCTATAATCAAGTTCATTACATCCTGACCAACAATCTTCTTCCATTCACAAAGCATGGCTTTCAACTTAACCATAACACCATTATAGATCCGCTATCCTTCCTTGACACGGTTTACCAAAAAGGAAATTAAAAACTCATCTGACCCATCTTTCCTAACCTTTCCAAAGCTTCAAAACTGTCTTTCACTCAGACCTCTTTACTCATTGGATCCCCCTCTCCAACACAAGGTTGGTTTCCACACTTTCTAACTGCACATAAGCAGTTAAGTGGGATTAAGCCTTTTTCACATACACAACAGTATCTAAAGAGTACCGCCCAAGGATCCAGCCTTGGACTTCTATTGTTTAGCTTATTCATTAGTAGTCTTGCTTTGGCTTCATCACATGCTTTCACCTAATACACTGATGATGCCACCCTTATCTGTTCAACCTGTCTCTCTTCACTGTAAACTATAACCCAACAGTTATTTACATCTGTTAAAAGTTGGCTCACCCACTCTCAGGTGCTCCTAAACTCTAAAAATGTTGGTCACTGTTCCTTCTAAAGTCAAACTCAGGCAAAAATATAAACTTTCTAGTACTCTTTCTAGTACTCTCCTCTCAAAATATCCAGACAAAAATAGTCTCTGAAACCAAACTATTAGGCATCATTAGAGACAACCACCTTAAATTGGCTAATCAAATAGTAAGAAAACTCATCAATAACTAGCCCTTTACATGCCAACTAATTTTCTCACTGTACACACTTGTAAAACCACTGCCTCTTCCGGCCTTTCATCAAGTCTACTGTATGCCTCTCTTATCCTCACAAATACTAACACATGATCTGTACATAATAAGAACAATGCTATACAAAATTGAAATATTTGCTACAAATTTAACTAATTCAGCACATCACTGCCTAGGCTTCAAAAACCAGAACTGGATGGAATTCTCACATGTTCTCAAATTTTCTACAAATTAAAAATGGCTCATAACATTCTCTTCTTTTCAAATACCCATGCCCTGCTCTTAAGTCTTTACTGCAAGACTACTTAAAAATTTGCAGAGATAAACCTAAGCACAGCAAACAAGTGGAACTCAATCCCTATTAAATTAGGCAACCATTTCCCCTAACAAAAGATAAACTAAATCAATTTCTACTGAATTCATGGCTGTGCCCCTGTGCCTGTACACCACGATAAAGTTTATCCAACTGAAAATGAGTCCTATAACCAAACTTATGCATCGAATCCCTTCATTTCTGTGAAATCTTTACTATTTCCGCTTCCAGTTACTGACCAATACATATTCATAACATCATTAAGAAACCTCTACTTCTCTACTCAACCCCAAAATGCATTATCTATACTTCCATGGTACACTCATTCCACTGCATCCATTATTCCTAAGCATTTCTCTCCCTTTTTTACATCTACCTATAAATACCTTTCATAAGTCTTTCTCTTCTTCACCTCTTAAATAATATGTCTGCCTTTTAACATCTTCGACTCTGCCTCTTTCTCCATACCCTTTTTACCTCACAACTTATCCTTGCATTTCAACCATTTCTTTATGCATGTTTAAGGCACTCACTAAGTAATCTTTAGACTGCTGAATGTTATTACCTTTCCTTTGTCTTCATTATAATATAAATTTGTTTGAAAACATCTGACACTGTTACCTATTCATATTCAATAGAGTTATGCTCTCATTTTGTTAAACTTTGACTATGGTAACTTTATACATTCAATTGAACTTTTCTCCTCAGGCCTTCACTGACAAGTGTCTTTCTTGGCTCAGTCAGACTATCATAGCAAACAAACACAATAAACAAGCAAAAGAAGTAATAGTTAAAACAAATACTCATAAATGGAATATGGGATATTACATTAGAACAAGGGGAAAAGGGGAAAGAAAATATTAAGGGAGCAGTGTCAGAAAACACAAATACAAAAGAAAATGGAAAAATCAAAGAAGAGGGTGTTACTAATAGTCTCACAAACTTACAAAGGCAAGGGAATACTAGAACTACAGTAGAGAATAATGTACTAAGAGAAACAAAAGGGTGTTACAAGAGATGGAGGACAACGGGGTTGTCAAGAAACAACTAGTGATAATGGAAATGCATTACGCTAAGAAAGTAATAGCAATTAAAGCCTTGATAGTTACAGTAAGACATCAGAAAATAAAAATGGCCATTTAGAATATAAAAAGATGGGAAATATGGTGAGTAGTCTCACATAAATACATTTTTTAAGAGATATACTGAAAAACTACATACCACAAAAATGAATGGAGAAACAATGGGGTATAATCACAGACTACATCTGTAGGTTAGACTTAACAAAAATAAAAGACAGAAAAATGTTCATGACTAGAACAAACAAAATTTGAAATGATGCAGGCACTACATAAGCAAAAGAAAGAAAAAGCCCCAAAATTAGATGGAATTCCTGTGGATATTTGGTGCTTAGGTGGACAGAAGTTAACAAAAATCTGGATGGAACTGATAAATAGAAAACTGATTGAAAAAGTTGCACTGGATTTGTGGAAGAAAGGAGTGCTGGTAGTACTTGCTCATATAGACCAGCAGCAGTACTAAATTAAGAATACAAGGCTTTTATGATGATAATGGCCAAAAGACTAAATGCTAGGCTACCAGGTCTAATTAGTCAGGATGAATGTGGATTTTTCATGGGGTGGGGGCATTTTAGAACATACCAAGAATATTAGTAAGGCAGGATGTACAATTAAGGAGGAAACTGGCCATGTTGGTGTGCAACGACTGCTAAAAAGCTTTTTATAAAATTCATAGAATTGGGCCTTTTTATTTCTGGAGACTCTTAGGGAGATGGAAATACTTGAAATTGTAACATTACTATGAAGTCCTTACTGGAGTCCCAAGGCACAAGCAAAAATAATCGCCAATTTATCACAATTCTCACTTTCAAGATGAAGAGGCAGGGATATCTCTTAACCCAGTTGTTTGCATTATATTTAGAACCTCTGGCAATAAAATTAGGAATAGTGGAATGCAAGGATACAAACGGTGAAGCATGATATAGAAATTACCTTTTTATTTGGATATCATACTGACAATGGTTAACCCAATTATGGATATAAAGGATTTAATAAATAGGCTAAGCAATTTACGGATATTCCTAATTATAATATCAAAATGGGAAAAAAAATCTAAAGCAGTACTGACTAACATAAAAGCACTACATTATAAATAGTTACAAACAGGTTTTCAGCATCGAATAAAGTATTAAGAAATTTGATTAAAGGCACTTACGAAGGTTTGTGGGAACAAATGTATCAGGAAGTTCTACAAAAATCAGGGACAATCTTCATAGATGTAAACACTAATTCAGAATGAGATCAAAGAATTCAGATCTTGCACTGTCATGTTTTAACCCCATAAACTGTGTTTACAACAGTATTTCTGGAGCCCAACTATGAAGATCAAAGTAGAGAAAATGAAAAACTGGATGCAAAATTATTTTCAGGTGGATAAAATCTCAGGGCAGTCGTCGATAAAATAGCAATGCAGAGGATTGGTCACTCCAGATACAGAATGGTATTTAAGAATGGTCCACTTATTACTCTTAAAAAGATGTCAAAGTTCAGTCATTTATCTAGAGGGAAATGTTAAGAGTGAAACACAAGCAGTTAGGTAAAAAGGATTTAACAGAAGCCTTTTGGGGCAAGGAAAAAAAGCGCTAGGTTAAGCCTACCACTTCTAGAAATCTTAAAAAAAATGACAAAAGATTTGCAGAGCAGAGAAGCCAATTACTGATGAAGGGAAATTCTTCTAAAAAAGTATTAAAAAATCAGCAAAACTAAAACAAGTCGCTACTGGAAGGAGAAAACTGCATTGTTATACTTGGAAAAAGTTATAAGAGATGGTGAAATGATGAGCTGGGAAGAAAATAATTAATATGCCCATACAGGACAGGGAATGTTACAGGCAGATGAGAGAAGTGGCAAAAGTAAAATGGGCTACAGTTTCATATTGTCAAAGGCCGATATTGATCAGATGTTTAACAGAAGATAGGTCAAGGCAGAAAAGAAGTAAAGAAAAATTATCAAGCTTGTTGATGTTGCAATATGAGAATAATAAGGAATCTATGACAACAAAGTTAATTCAATTAGGAATAAGTACAATGAAGAAACAATGGGAAAAATATGTTTTTCCCAAGGAAAGACACTGTGTTCTAAGAAATTCAGGATTTTCGTTTAGAAATGTATACATAAATATTTTTGCACTCCTAGAATACTATTCAAGATTTTTTGAAAATAGCTAGCTGATGCTGGAGATGCAATTTGAAAAGTATGTGGGATTTGTAGCAAATTTTCTGGACATGCGAAGCACTAGGAAGATTTACAGTAGACTTAAAACAAAAGGTCAAAGATGCAACAAGAGAAAAATTTAAATTTAGAATGAGGTTTATGGGAGGAGGGAAAAGTATTCGCCCAGGCCGGTATGACCATGACCTTGAGTAGCATCTTACCCTCACACCAAGAATGATGCCACAATATGAAGACAAGATGATCAATGTCAACAATTGGCCTAAGTACTGGTGTCATTCAAAGGGGATCCAATGCCTGTCAGGTTGGAATGATATGCTCGACAAGCCACGATGCTTCGCTAGGGACGGCTTTCACCTGTCACCCCTGGGCTTTCGGATATTGGCAAAGGCTCTTGCTACCCACATAGTGCCTTTTTTAGGCAAGGCTCAAAAGACAAACCCACCTCCATAGGTATCACAAGGGATAAGAGTAATGCTACTCAACGCCAGAAGTCTAAACCTCAAGATGCATGCACTCAAAACTCTCCTTAGCATGGAGACTATCGATATCTGTGCAGTAACAGAAACCTAGTTCAGGGCTCCCGAGAGCACCCCAGCACTACCAGGTTATACCTCATACCATGCTTTTCGTCCCCAAAACCTGGACCGAACCACAAAAGGAGGGGGAGTATCGATATTCATCAAAGATACCCACACCTCCAGGTTGGTGGCAAAGCACGAAGCATCAGAGACTATCCATGTGCAACTAACAGTGGGTAAAACTGCCTTCCAGTTTATAGCCTGCTACAGACCACCCTCCCAAACCCAGGAACCCCACTCGGCCTTCCTGAGAACACTGGAAAATATGAAGGTCTCTCCAAACACCATTATACTGGGCGACTTCAACTACCCAAACATAGACTGGGAGCATTACTCTAGCTCCAAATCCCTAGCCCAAAGGTTCCTAGAATTTATAAACTCAAATGCTATGGAACAACTTGTTACCACTCCCACAAGAGGGGAAAACATACTGGACCTGAACATCACCAACATGGGGACTCTATGCTCCAGACCAGAAGTGTATCCCTCACTGGTAAGATCAGACCATAAACTAATCTCACTGGATATTCACATCCCGACCCCACCCCCTGCCCAGAAAACCACAGTGAAAAACTTCTCTAAAGCAAATTTCACACTCCTCAAAACCGAGGTGGAATCCTTCAAAGCCCCCGGGCCTGTGGAAAATACGGCCCAGACCGCAGAATCCTTTATAAACGCATTCTATGAACACCTTCAGGAATGCATGGATCATGCTATCCCAAATAAAACCAAGACCCAATCCTCCAAAGGCAGACATCCTGTCTGGTGGACCCCAGCCATAAACAAACTATACAATAGAAGGAGGAAGCTACTAAATGATAGAGCAAAATCCCAAAAAGGGAAGGCATCACTGACCAGTATTAGCAAAAAACTACGGGCACTCATAAAATTGTCTAAGGCCAGCTTCGAGAGAAAAATTGCACAGGACAATGACAAGGCTTTCTTTAGTTATGTTAGGAGCCAGATATGCTCAGAATTAGTCCAAAATGACAAAAAATACACTGAACCCACAAACACTGCCAACATCCTAGCTGACAGGTTCAGCGCAAACTTCTCCCCACCAAAAGGGCAAATATCTATCCCAGCAGAGTGCTGCCCCCCTGACATCTCAGATGCTCAGGTAAGAGCCGCCCTCTCCAAAGCAAAAAACACAGCATCAATGGGACCAGACGGTGTCCCGAACTGCGTCCTACATGAACTCCAAGAAGAGCTAAACCCAAACATAAAACTACTGTTCAATCTCAGCCTTACTACAGGATATGTGCCCAAAGAGTGGCGTACAACAACAGTGGTCCCTCTCCATAAAGTTGGTGCCTCAACGGATCCTGGAAACTATCGCCCCATAAGTCCGACTAGCTTGGTCTGCAAAGCTATGGAAAGGATCATCATGGACCTCATAAATAAAGATATTGGGGACCTACAGACACTGGATCCTACCCAGTTCGGCTTTGTTAAGGGCAGATCCTGCCTCTTAAACCTGGTTGATTTCTTTGAAACAGTCACCAAGGCCACTGACGAGGGGAAGGTGGTCCACACAGCCTACCTGGACCTCGCAAAAGCCTTCGATACAATACCCCACTCGGGCATTATAGATAAGCTCACCAGCTTAAATATAAACCCCTATGTCACTAGATAGACTGCAAACTGGCTCAAGGACAGAACCCACATGGTTAGAATTGCTGGAGCCATGTCAGACTCCAAACCAGTTACAAGTGGTGTCCCACAAGGCTCAGTCCTGGGACCTCTCTTGTTCGGTATATATTTCTCGGAGGTACAGGCCAACACGGAAGGACTGTGGCTGACCAAGTTCGCAGATGACTGCAAACTGGGCACCATAATAGACTCACCAGCCGACACAAGCATCCTCCAAAAGGGCCTCATAGAAACAGACAACTGGTGCCAGAGCCATGTCCTCAAGCTAAATGCCAAAAAGTGTATAGTCATCCCCTTTGGCAAAAACAAAGTGCCCACAAATTACCACATAGGTGGTAATCCATTAAGTACAGAAGAAGTAATTAGGGACCTGGGGACCCAAGTTGATAGCAATCTCTCATTTGACAACCACGTGGCCAAAGTGGTTAGAAAAACATTTTATATAGCCCACCTAATCATGAAGGGATTCACATCTAGATCAGGGGAGGTCATCGTGCCTCTTTACTCATCCCTCATCAGGCCCATAATTAAGTACAATGCCCCTTTTGGGATGTACCTTACCAGACACCTGCAGCAACTGGAAAGACCCCAAAAGTACCTCACCAAGAGGATCAAAGGGCTCAAACAGATGCCATATGCTGCCCGGTTAAAGAAACTCCAGCTCTACTCAGTGGCATACCGCCTGTTCAGAGGTGATCTCTGCCTGACGTATAAATCCATGTCCAACCCGGAATTAATGGACATGCTGCACCTCAGAAAATCCAAATCCCATCGAGCTACGTGCTCGAGAGACTTGAACCTCAGCACTGAAATAAATAGGACATGCTGGAGGGACAGATTCAAAACTCAGAGGCTCCCTTTACTCTGGAATAAAATCCCAGTCCAGGTTAGGCAGAGTCCCTCATTGACTCTCTTCAAGAGGAATCTTGATGAGTGGATGGGAGATCGTAGGTTTACCCCGGGTATCACTTCTGTGTCACTGTTAGACAGAGGCACAGTATACTAACCTCGAAAAAGGGCATAGCAAAATAAATTTAAAATGGGTGGCGAAAGCCAAACACATTCTGGCTAGGCTTATAAATGCCCTAGGACAGATAGCCTAGTATGAACCTATGAACCTATTCAGTAGTGTGATGGAGTTAATGATCATTAGCAGTCTAGTACTAAAGAACGTTGTAACAAGAAAACAGAGACAGCAAACAAGCTAGCTAGCCTTCAGCTTAAAGAGATAATATGGATAATGGAAGGAAGGGGAAAACCAGCAGAGATCTGTACACAGATATCTACCAAGGCTGAATATATGGACAAGAAAACTAAAATATTACTTGAAAAACAAATTATGATAAATATGAGGTGCAGCTACATGGCTTAACTGACACATTGTGTTTTCCTAAAAATGGACTGAACTGAACTGGTGAAAAGACTTTTCATTTGCAAGACTGGACAATACAAGGATTGATGTTAGAATGTGATTTGGTGGCAGTATATTATTCATAACTGAGCAAAAGTCAACCAGGAATAATGTAAGGCTGTAGATATATTTGTAAAAGCTGTTGACACTATGATTAAATGCAAATTCAGCTAAGCATGAATGATCAGTGCGGATTATGACAAAGGGTGGCTCTGCACAGAAATGTACAAGGCAGAATGAATTACTCTCACCATGCTAAAATGGGTTCCATTTAGTTTACTCAGATGCAGAGGAAGCTGTATGCAAGTTGAGCCATTGTGCTTGTCCCATAAGGGACATACAGATTTGCAGTGCAGTGTATTTCATAAAGCAGTGGCTAAGCCTAATTTGCACAATAACTTTTTAAATCAGTTCCAAGTTATACTTCCGTATTGGGCGGCACTTGGCTCAGACAGACAATGTAAAGCACCACTCATCATTTTTGAATAACAGGGACAAACAGAGTTCAGTCAGAAAAGACAGGAATCACTGTCTACTTCCACTTTTTAACAGTTTCCAAATAAGCAGTAGATTTTGTCAACCCACCCCTTATCTCACTTCTCTCTTTCTATACTTATTTTTCTGTACTAAACTATTCTTGCTACCAGTGCCCTTCATAGCAAGTGGGTAAATCTTCTCATTAATTCCCTGCTTTCTACAGTAAGGTGGAAACAGTAACAGTTACACACACACACACACACACACACACACGCACACACATTTTCCTACCTTTTTTGGCCCATTTCACTGACTGTTTTGTCCAACAGCATTCTAAGCAAGTGGAACCCACTCCCCTCCCCTCCCCTCCCACATCCACTTACTCTAAATTTAAACCCCCTACCTCTTCTCACCTCAAAGCTCAACCAATCCCAGTCTACAACACCTGCACACTATTTGCAGTCCATCCCATATGTCATTCAATACTCCCTGCACTATCCATTTCTCCATTCTACCATGTATATCATAACATACTCTTTACCCTCTTACCAACACTTCAACACCATATATGTTTCCCAATACAACACATCTCCTCTCTTTTTCACCCCTCCTCTATCCCTAAACTTATCAAAACATCATCCTACAACTACAGGATACCAATCTCCATGATGACACTCTCTCACTTCTCCTACTCACCCACTTAACCTCTTTACCTTCACACTTCCACACAGCCCATCATCATCCTAGTTGTACTACACAAAATGTTACAGCATATTCAACCATTAATTCATCCAAGATAACCTTCCCTTTATACTCTTCTAATACCAGAGACTTTTTCAAACACAACCTACACTTACAACACCCCATAAAACATAAGCTAAAAGTAAAAATTAAAATTAAATGCTTATCCTACAGCCAACTTATCTCCCTGAAGCTAAAGCTCAGTGGTGACATCCATCCAAACCCTGGACCAGCTACATCCTGGACCAGCTACATCCCCACAAACCTTTAACTCTACAATCCCCACAAACCACACCCCTCCAATACAACATAATATTACTTGTTCTTCCCTTAACATTATGCATATACACATTAGAAGCATCTACAACATAATACCACAGTTCTATGTCTGGCTTAACCTACATGCTCCAGATATAGTAGAACTAACAAACCTGGCTGAAAAAAGAAAAGATAATGAAATTCTACCCCTAAACTGTAATATTAGGAGCAGACAGACAAAATGAAAGGGCCAGTGGAGTCGCAATACTAGACAAAACTTTTCTGCAGGTTATCCCTTCACCACTAAACTCTCCACAATTTCTTACGGCAGAAATGCTCATATCTACCCTCAAACTCAACCACAGGAAATTATACATCACAGATGTTTATTTGCCACCTGATAATCTCTGTATCAGAACATAACGTCTTCTGGGTCTCATCCAACATCTCCCAAGAAAAATACACACTGGATGATTTTATTAACTGTCTCATTCTCTCCTCTGACTCATCTAACCAATTAATAAATCTCTATGATCTCTTGCAGTTAATCACCACTCCCACGTGTTATAATAAAAACACTAAGGGAAGATTGACTGGATTCTTACCACTGTCTCAAAATCTTTACCTCATGTACCCTTCCAGATAGTGTACGTGATCATCTCCCTATCTACGAAATAAGGCTGCAAACAAATATTTAAAAGCAGCCAAATTTCAGCATAGCATGTAACCTTGCACATTTCAAAAAGATTCCTTGATCTCCTTTTTAAAGCTATTTAACTGGAATGTTCTAAAATGCATTCCACTAGATGATGCACTGGTCTTTTTAATTCTACTTTGCTGAACATCCTAAATTAATTTGCCCCACTCAAAAATAAAACAGGTTAAGGCCAAAGCTGCCCCCTGTTCGACTTGAAATACAGAACACCTTATGAGTCTTCGAGATAGAGACTAGAATACATGACTATCCAATAAAACACTAACAAAGCTTCAAAACTTAAATGAACTCAGAAACCAAACTAAAACTTAAATTAGTACTTGCAGCCAGATTTTCGTGGTAGTACTGGTTGCTTCCTGATATTGAAATCTAACCGTTGATGTTGTAACCAAGTCATACAATCTGTTTTTTTTTTCACACTTGGGGTTGTTTTACGGCAGGGTTATCAATAAAAATTAAAAACTAAGTTTGGCTTTTTGTGTGTGCACTTCACCAGCAGCATGTGATGTGAAACCCAGCTTGCCTATCCAAAGCACTGTTTTGAAGCGCTCCTGACTGCAATCTGTGACAACTTTCCTCCCGCATAAAAAAAAATACAAAACCAGCGAATGAGCAATCCATACAATTTCAGCCCTAATACCTTCCAAAAACAATGAAGTACAATCTGAGTTTGTCAGAGGATACCACCATCAAGAACACAAAAATGGTCCACTGCTGCCAACTTCTCCCGTCAGAAACGACCCCCAGAATCACCTCTCAACATCATCCACCAACAGTTTTGCAGGCCATTCCTTACTGCAACTTGCTGTTACAAAAGTTTCCTTTCAAGTCTGTCTACAAAGTTTTAGAAATAAAGACTTTACCTAAAGCATTTCCATGTGTGTGTGTGTTTTTCTTGGCAGCATTCCTTCCTTACAGTCACAGTATTCCTTTCTTCAGTAACAGCAGCCATGAGAATTGAAGCATGCGTGTGTAATACATGCAAAACAGGAAGAATTGCAGTTAACTTCCTGAATGTAACCCAAACTTATTTTTCCTTAGTAAACACATGAAATTACACCTTACTGTGTTTCGTGCACTCCATTTCATTGCAGCATGCGAGTTTCGCAACCACGAAACTCTGGTTGCGATAATACGCAAGTACCCTTAAATTAAGTTAGACAAAAAAAAAAGTACATAAACTTCAAAAATCACCAAACTTTCTGGTCCTCTATAAACCAGCTGCTCAACTCCAGCTGCACCACTGAAACACCTCCTAACTTAAAATTTGCAACAACTCTATTAACTGTGCTGATGCTTTTAACTTTCATTTCATTCAGTCACATCACTACTTCAAAATTTCCCTTAAAGCAACAACTAGGCAACAGTACCACCACCCAATAAGCTTCAAAACCTCTCCTTCCAACCAGTCCCAACTACTTACATAAAATAAAAAGTACAGTTGTATACACTTACCATAAATGTATATGTTCGTGTGCTTTCACTGTTGCAGTCATTACATTTAGGGTAATCTGCTGGCAGGTTGCCCTCAGTCGGCCTGCTTAACAAAGTCTTGGGTCTTGCATCGGTTGCTGTCCCTTCTTCCATGACATCAGGTCGTCAGGGGTATAAAACATGCAGCAGATGCCATTACATCAGTTTTTCTTGCCCCAGATGTCAGGTGCCCCCCAAATGGGGAGCAAAATAAAATTAAAAACACAAAAATATACCTCCAACTAAAAGCAAATACACCAAAAAGGCTTTTAAGCATAGTAAAAAATGTAGAGGTATAGTAAGAGAAAAACAGGGGGCTGGAGGGAGGGTAACCAGGACTGCAACAGTGAATACACTCGAACATCTACATTTATGGTAAGTGTACACAACTGTACTATGTTCTTCGTGTTTCACTGTTGCAGTCATTACATTTGGGTAGATTCCCAAAGCTATGGTTGTGAGGATGGATTTATACAGCATTAGGACCAGCTATAAGGCCCTGCAAAACAGCAGTGGCAAGGCCAGCTCTGAATTTAGAGAAAATTGGTAAATGATAATGCTTGGTGAAAGTATAAACTGAACTCCAGGTAGCATCTTCTGGAATATCCCTGGTACCACCTCTGAGAAAGGCTGCAGCTGCAGAAGTAGATGCAGCCCTGGTGGAATGAGATCTGATCCCCTGGGGGATAGGTTTTCCACGGTGCTTATAGCAAAAATTAATGCAATGGCTTATCCATTTACAAATGGTTTGTTTTGAAACAGCCTTCCCCTCTGCCCCTGCAGCAAATGCTACCAGCAATTGTTCAGATTTTCTTCGAAGTTTAGTCCTGTCCAAGTAGAATCTAACTTGTCTGTGCACATCCAATGAATGCAGAATCTGTTCCCCTTTGTTCTGTGGATTGGGAAAGAAAGTTGGTAAATGAATGGACTGATTAAGAGCCACACTGGATACCACCTTGGGCATGAAGGATGGATTGGTCCTGAGTGACGCCCTGTCTGCATGAAAGATGATGAAAGGCTCCACTGCCATAAGGGCCTGTAATTCAGATATCCTTCTAGCTGAAGTGATTGCTAAAAGGAAGGCTGTTTTCCAAGAAAGACATTTTAAGTCTGCAGTAGCAGCTGGCCCGAAAGGAGGTAGTGAGTTTCTCCAATACAAAGTTAAGGTCCCAGGCAGGGGCTGGAACTCTTCTGGGTGGTCTCAAGTTTTTGGCCCCTCTGAGGTACTGCTTGAGCAGTGGATGAGAGAAGAGGGGAGGTTCTGTGTTATAATGAGCTGAACTGGCTGAGGCTTGGATTTTAATGGAGGAAAAAGGCAGGCCCTTTTGAAGCATCTCAGTTAAGTATTGCAAAATCTGAGGTAAATTGGGCGCTGCTGTGCTCATCCCTTGAGATGGATTCCAGGCACAGAATCTATTCCATTTGTCAGCATAGGATTTTCTAGTACTAGGTCTTCTCGCCTCCAAGACGACATCCATCACAGCTTTGCTGAGGGATGCTAAGGGTGAACTTAAGTGATTAGCCAAGCTGCAAGGTTCAATGTTGGGAGCTGAGGGTGTAGAATTTGGTTCACCTGCTTAGACAGTAACAAGGAAAAAACGTCGCTGGGAACTGCTGCTGTGTAAATCAAAATAAAAATTTTTTAAGACACAAGTAAAAACAGAGTGAGCGCTTTCGGGCCAAAACCCTTCATCCTTAGTCTGTTACTTGATTTGTTTGACTTGAGCTGGGATTTGGCATAGCACGAGCTTTTCTTTGGATTAGACAGTAAGGAAGGTGTCTGAGGCAGGTGCCACAGAGAAATTTGTGACACACTGCGCAGGAGTGGGTACCAGTGTTGGCGTGGCCAGTCTGGAGCAATCAAAATAATTTTTGGTTTGTCCTGTTTGACTTTTAGCAGAACTTTGGAAAGCAGAGGCAGAGGGGGAAGGCATAGACTGATAGGTTTTTCCAGCTGAAGGACAGAGCATCCACTTTCTAGGCTTTTTTGTGAGGAGTTCTTGTGCAAAATTTGTCCAACTGGTAGTTCTGGGGGGAGGCAAATAGATCTATGTCTGGGCTCCCCCATTTGCTTGTCAACATGTTGAAAATCCATGGTTCCAGTTTCCACTTGTGTGGGTCCATGAGATTTCTGCTTAGTCCGTCTGCCAGTGTATTCAGTTTTCCAGGCAGGAATTGAGCTTGTAGTTGCATTTGGTAGCTCAAGGCCATGTTCCACAATGCCATGGCTAGTCTGCAGAGGGGGTAGGAATGTGTACCTCCCTGCTTGTTTATGTACCAAATAACCGTGGTGTTGTCCATCTTTACCATGAGTTGTCCTGGATAAATGTAGTCATTGAAGGCTGTCGGAGCATTCTGTACAGCTAACATTTCTTTTTGATTGATATGTAGGTGCATTTGAGTTGGGCTCCATTTGCCCTGAATGCACTTCCCTGCCAAGTTAGCCCCCCATGCATTGTCTGATGAGTCTGTAGTTAGGGTTTGGGCGGCAGGGAGTAGTGTGAATGGCAGTCCCTTGTTTTGGAGGCAGGCCTCTGCCCACCATAGGAACTCTGGGCATAGGCAAGGAATGATAGGAATCATTGTTTCCAGGCTGTGAAAATGTTGACTCCATAGACTTTTTAAGTACCATTGAAGTTTCCTCATATGCAGTCTTGCATGTGGAATTAGAAGAATGCAGGATGCCATGAACCCCAAGGCTTGCAGTATTTGTCTTGCAGATAGCAGGGCTTTTGTGGCCACTTGTTTGAAGTAAGTTACCAAATGAATTTGCTTTTCTGGCATGAGGAAAGCCATCTTGGCAGTTGTATTCAAGCTTGCACCCAGGAATGTAATCTGTTGAGAGGGTACCAGTTGTGATTTACTTTCGTTTATGGTGTACCCTAGACAAGTCAGAACCCTTTTTACAAATGCCAGATGATTTATAAGTATGGCCTGGTTTTCTGCCTGAATTAGACAATCGTCCAGGTGTAGATATATTTGAATATTTCTTTACCTGCAAAATGCAATTACTGGAGCCAGGCACTTTGTGAATACCCTAGGCGCAGTAGACAAGTCAGAGGGCAGTGCAGAGAACTGATAATGCAAGTAGCCTGCTTTGAAGCATAGGTAGCTTTTGCAAGATTCCCTGATTGGGATATGCAGGTAAGCTTCTTTTAAATCTAGAGTTGCCAACCAGGCATCCTTGCCTAACATAGAAAGTAACTGGTGAAGACTCAGCATCTTGAATTCTGGAATGTCCAGAAAGGTGTTTAGAGTAGACAGGTCCAGAATTGGATGCCATGATTTGTCTTTTCTGGGTATCAGGAAAAGCCTGGAATAGAGACTTTGTCCCTTTTCCTCTTCTGGTACCGGTTGAATAGCCCCCATGTTTAAGAGGGAAAGTACTTGTTTGTGAGCCTCTGCCCACTGATTTGGGGCAAGTCTGGTCATCAGTTTGGCGTTGGCAACGTTTGGAAATGAAATCTGTATCCCTGGGACACTATATTTAAAACCCATTTGTCCTGGGTTATGAGTAACCAGTTTTTTGCATGAAGAGCAATCTTTTCCCCCAAAGGGGCGGCTAAAAGGTAAGTGCTTGGTAATTTTAAAGGAAAGTCATTGAGACTGTTTACCATAGGGGGGTCTTGTTATTTCCAGATTTGGAAGTGGAGCCCCCCCATTGCTTAGTTCTGAGAGTCCCTTGGGACTGAAACCTGGTGCTTTTGGTGTGTCTGGGTTTGGCTTGAGTGGATCTGGAAGGAACTGGAAAGGACCAATTCTTAGTAGGCCAGTGCCTGCTAAATCTTGGAGGTTGCACTTGTAAGAAATCTTTCACAGTTTGCATGGATTTAGCTTTATCTTCCATCTTTTTTAGAACTTCTTCAGCCTTATTGCCAAACAGGCAGTCCTGATTTAAAGGAGCATCCAACAATTTTGCTTTAACATGATCAGGCAGAGATTGCTCCTTAAGCCAAGCATGCCTTCTAAGCACAGACCCACAGCAGCCCTGCAAGAGGCCTCTAAAGAATCAAAACCACATTGCAAAGTATGTTTTCCAACGTGTTCAGCTGAATGCAATAAATCCTGTAAATCTTTATTTTCCACACAGTCAGAAATCAACATAATTTTCTGTTTAAGCAGTCCCATAATATGCTGTTGATATTTTAGCATATGAAATTGGCATTTTAAAGCCCTGATTGCCAAGGTTGCATAAGTATAAACCTTTTTACCCCATCTATCCAGCACCCTGGAGTCTCCATCAGAAGGGGTAGGATTTTTAGCAGTAGAAGCCTTAATGCCCTTGGGCCTCTCAGAAATGGTTTCTGGGTCTGCAACAGGATTTTTGAAAAGGAACTTGTGAGACTCAGGAACCATCATGGGGTTCATGGGTTATCATGGGTTAGTACTAGGCTAACTGCCCTTGCGAGCCATTTTAAGCCTAGCCAATTATTCCTTATGAGACTCAAACCCTGCACCTTGTGTTTGTAAGGCAAACACCTTAACCATTAGGTTGCTAGGCTTAAAATGACCCGCAAGGGCAGTTAGCCTAGTACTGACCCATGAACTCCATGATGGTTCCTGAGTCTCACAAGTTCCTTTTCAAAAATCCTGTTGCAGACCAGGAAACCATTTCTCAGGGACCCAAGGGCATTAAGGCTTCTACTGCAGTATCTGTCAGGTTTACTAGGAGCCGGTGGCAGGGAGTCAGGGGCCATACTGGATTCCAAAAACACATCATCAACAATGTCTAGTACAGGAGGTATAGCCAAAGGCCTATGCTGAGGTAGAAGAAGGAAATCCCTAAGCCTCTTTTTAGATTCAGAAAATTCCTGACTTTCCCAGTGTAAATGCTCCCTTAACGTATGTAAGGTTTCCCCAAAAGAAAAATCTTCGGGGGGGGGGGGCAGAGGGAATGGAATCCTCTGCATCAGAATCCTCATAAGTAGGAAAGGACAAATCCAGGTCATTAGAAGAATTGGAAGAAACAGAGTCCTGATCAGAAGATTCATAGTCAAGTTCAGTCCTAGGCCTCTTAGAAGGAGGAGGTAGAGTAATAAGATCTTCAGCCATTTTGATCATTTGTTTTTTAGGCATAGGGGCCTGAACATGTGGCCTGGGCGTTGATTTTTTAGACACTTATCGAGATTTAGGCCTTAGAATAGAAGGTGGAGTCGGTTTAATATGCAAGCGGCATACCGGACTCCGAATGGGTCTCAGTAGAGGCCTGCGAGTCAGAAGTAGCTGGTATCAGGGGCTGCGAAAGTGCCTCACTGAGTACTGGCGACTGGCTTAGGAGAAGCGTCGTCAGCAGTTTTGGACCTCGACGGCCTGTCTCTGTCTTTTTCTTTGCGTTTTTTCGGAATTCCGGTAGTCGGACGGCTAACTGACGTCATTTCTGGATAACACCGAGAACCAAAATATTTACAGGCAAAAATGTACCGATGGTGGATAGTGTGCTGATTAAATAAAGCAAAAAACAGTAAGGTACGTCGTGGTCAGGGCCTAGGCAAGGAATACAGTACAAATGAAAATCTTTGAGGTATTTGCTTCCCACAAGTAATGCAATTATTAACTTTTACTGACATCGGTAAGGAGCAAGAAAAAGTTTCCCCAGCAGGGGTACTTAGCTTTAAGTTGAAGACTTTGGTTCTGAAACTCGAAAACGAAAATTTCAGGAGTCGGTCGACCAGCACTTGCGAACTGCTTCAGCTTTGGGCACCGCACGGCAAGAAAGACTGATATGATGGCATTGGCTGCATGTTTTATACCCCTGACGACCGGACGTCATGGAAGAAGGGACAGCAACCGACGCAGGACCCAAGACTTTGTTAATCAGGCTGACTGAGGGCAACCTGCCAGCAGATTACCCAAATGTAATGACTGCAACAGTGAAACACGAAGAACATCTATTGCTTAAACTGAAACCCACTGCCTTAGCCACCCTGACAACAGATCTAATAAATACTAAATTGCTAGGCACCTGTGTAGATGAAAACCTAAAAATTGATACACACATCCAAAAAACAGTGAAAAAAAGTTACATTGAAAACTACATTCTCTCTCTCTACAGCCAAATCCTTCCTCTAAGACACCATAAGAAAACACATTGCCCCTTCTCTTGCCCACTGTAACATATTCTGCACCAATCCTTAACATCCAAGTGACCTTGCTAAACAAACCTGAGCAATGCTACTACAAAATAACATGATTCACTGCCAATCTTCCAAACAGAACACACCACTGTGCTGCCCTAAGGGAATTACAGTGGCTGGAATTCCCAGATTGTCTAACCTACTTACAACTCCCACAAAGCCATAACATTTTATAAAACTAACAACTGTCTATCCATTGCCAGCCTCATACAAAAATATAACCCTTCACGGCCACTAAGTTCAAATACCTATTACATGTAGCCAAACCAACAATTCTGCTGCCAAATCACTAGTCTCCTACCTGTTCACTAAATCCCGGAACTCCATCTCACTGGCAACACGAAAAGAATACTCCAGAAAAGCATTTAAAACTCAACTAAAATCCTACCTGCTCAGCTGCCAGCTCTGTACATGTAATGTTCCTGGACAATCTCAAAACCTTTATTGTCACCACTCTTATGTAACTGGCCATAATACAGCTACTAGGTTCATAGGTAGGTACTACGCTATTGGCCCTAGGGCCTATATAAACCTAGCCAAACAGTACCCTGGCTTTTGCCACCCAAGAAAAATAAATTTCCTGTGCCCCTGTCAAGCAGAGCCACAGAAGAGATCCCCGGGGGGAATATTTCCTATCTCCCATCCAATCATCAAGATTTTTCTTGAAGAGTGCTAATGAGGAGCTTTGTTTAATATAGATACGTAGTTTGTTCCAGTTACCAATCTCAAACTATTGGACTATCATCTACCCCTCCCCACTTCTACCTTCATCTCTCACTTTTACCCAGACCTTCGCAATACTCCTTCATAATTTGTAATGATCTTCATTCTATAATCACTTCATGGTCTTTTACTCCGCATCTATTTACAGCTAATTCCATTTGAAAGAAATGAGACTCATAAGTTCTACATCGGCTAATATTTTACTATATTCTTGTTTTAGCTGTCAAGTTTTCATCAACTGTCAAATCATTATTCTATGTATGTACATTCTCTATACATAGTTATATTACTTTTTGATTAACTAATTTCATTAACAGTTTATGTATGCATGTGCATTTATTATGTAAATCTTGTATAACTTCTTTCTACTCATTCCGTAAAATGGAGCATTTCTCCATGTGCCACTGCTGAAAATGGGACGTCTGTCCTGCTGGATCTTCCTAGTAAACAAAATAAAATCAAACAATGTCAGCTACTGAGAAGTATCCTTACTTTCCTGGCCAGTTATGCATTTTAATGCTTTTTCACTACTTCTGAATCATGTGATTGGGAAATGTGTAAACTGCCATTTTACATGTTGTGTACATGTGCCAGGATACTTAAGGCTTGCAACTGAATGGATAAGAAAGCAAAGGAGCTGAAAAATGAACAAAATGCTTAACCATACTTACCAGCACACACTCACAGCAAACTCATAGATGTGGACTTACTGCTACTGTTGCAGCAGCAGAGGCCAGCACAACACAGGCAGTAGGAACAGAACCATAAACGCCTCAGGACAGAACTGGTACTAGAAGGGATATTTCTAACACAGAAATTCATTGTCCGCAATTACTAAAACTTTAATAGAAGGCTGGCAGGTGTCAGTTTATCACTTGTGTCACATTTGATTAAATTTTACAGCAAGAAGCATGACAAAAGAGAAACAGCTTCAGTCATGAGGAGAATGGAGGTCAAAGCTGGCATTGAAATTATGATTTTAATCACTTATTGGTTGCTGTAAATCGTAAGAACGTGGCTTCATGTATGACACTTTTCAAAATCAGTAACAGGAGGGCAGTATTCACAAATCAGTCCAATTACACACAAGGCTGCTGCAGCACTTCCTTCTGAAATGTGGAGAACATGTAACAGGAATGCAAAAGAAAAAAAAGACAACAAGTCCAGTTCTCACAACAAAAGTAAACCAGCTGCTTTTCCACAAGTAAAGCCTTCCACTTTTAACAGTTGCATCACTCACACCCCAACACGGACACATGTTGACCAATGGTACTCTAACAAAAGGCATAATTTCTACTGCTGACATTGGCAATCTGCAGATATAACATTCATTGTGTGGGACATAGGTTAGCTAGCAACAAAACTGTACAACTCCACTGTTAAGGTCAAAAATAACTTCACGCAACCCAGTTCAGCAGAGTAGAATAACCTCCTTTATTGCAAACACAACACATACATGGGAGATTAAGCAAAGTCTTGTCTACTAGAACACAAAAAAC
The DNA here is from genome assembly GCF_019279795.1 of Protopterus annectens. NCBI lineage: Eukaryota > Metazoa > Chordata > Ceratodontiformes > Protopteridae > Protopterus > Protopterus annectens. The sequence goes on along the minus strand of NC_056748.1, from coordinate 921,490,722 downwards.
TTCATTCTTTTATATTATTGCTAATACACAGAATAGTTTTCATTTGTTAAACTATAGTCACTCACCAATTAAAACGGAGTACCCTTGTATTACTCTGCTTTCGAAGACTCTGCAGACCCCTTTTCTGCACCTTTCTATATTAGGCACAAGTTCTAATTTTCCATGTTGGAACTTTCTATGCTGGCAACATTCATGGCAAATACAAACTATCAGTACCCATCTTGAAACAAGGTATTTTACAAAGAGAAAATGTCATGTATACATCAGCAAGTCAAATGGCATCAGAGATCAGACTAGGGATCTAAAACTTTCTGCAACATCAACAGAATGGACTGTAGTGACAGCTACATTTTATAGAGGATACCGCTGCTGTGGAACAGAATCAACCACATTAAACAAACTTCATCCTTGTCCACTTTCAAGAGCAACTTAGATCTACAGATGGGAAACAGAAAATTGACTCCAGGACTGCCCTCTGTACTACTAATGGACAGATACAGCTTCTAAATGCTTTTTCCCATGCAGGAGTTCCCCTCAAATTATCAATGGCATGATCCCAGCCATTTTCTTTAGGGGTGCTACATATAACTGTCCACCGTGGGATGGATAAGGCCAATCTATAACCAGATGGGATAGGTTACTTCAAGCACAAAAAGGGAAACTTGCTAGGCTTAAAATGGCTCGCAAGGGCAGCTAGCCTTAGTATTTGCCTAGGAACATTTTTCCCTGACTTCTCCATTTCAATCCCCCATTTGATGCTATAAAACATCACAAATGTCATATATTTTCTACTGACTGAACAACGGCAACAAGGTTTTAAATGGGCAGACATTTTTTCACAAGCAATCAGACATTCATCACATGCTGTTTCTTTCTGACCTTGACATACACGATGTTTATACAAACATTTAGCAAACACAGTCTTGTAAGCAATAAAAGCATGTCTGTGCTTAGATGGGAAAAAAAGGCAGTTTGAATATTTTTCTATTTCGCCTACACAAATTTTTCTACATAGAGCTGAAATCCTTCAATGCACTTTCCTCACTATCCTCTTCTTCATAATGATTTTGTACAATGGTGGTCGGTGGCAATGTTTCTACTATATTTTTAATATGCACCTTTTGTAATTTGATACTTTTTCTTCATCCAAGAAAGCTTCATAAATAACATATTTCACATTAATGAAAGTAAAATAATTACGACTATTAGCATAAAAAAATTAAAATATTTCCTCCCAAACCAGAAAACAAGTTAGTTAACCAAGACCACGGACAGCAGTGAGCCTCTTTTACATGAGACCTCTCTGCAACCTTTCGTATAATTTCTGGATAACTACAAATGGCATTCAAGTTATCAGGAATAAACAAGCAGCACTCTATTTTGATGGAAACGCACGTATCCATAGAAGCAAGGCTGAAGTTGAGTGTCATTCTGCCCTGTAGAACCACTCTGCATAGGGCAGTCATTTCAACGGTAATCTGATATTCTTTTTTAAACAAGAAGTATCTTTATTTAATTATCACTTATGACATAGGCAATCATGCATTTATACAACTGAAAACAAACCATAATGACAATCTTAGTTGTAAGCATTGTACACCACAAACCATATAGATATAATTTTAGTTTCAAACATTATAAATCACTTATAATCTACCCAATCAATCTCAAACATCACATAGCTCATTCAAATCCTGCCTTCTTTTAAACCTCATTCTTCACCTGTATATATTGTTCCCACAATTCACATTTTTTCTATGTAATTTGTTCCTATCCTTTTCTAAAGCTCACAGTTACAGTTGTTTTATCTGTTACTATATTCACTACTTCTAGCACAGTTGGCTTAGACTTTGATTTCCATTTATGCTTTTTTGGCAGCCATCAACAGCAAGACCTTACTATGTCTAGACAATTCCGATTCTGTTTTGTAGCTCAGAAAAAAGTATTTCCCTAGATAGGGGCAGGAAAAATTGAAGAGCAGACTTTGGCAGGATTTGAATGAGCTATGTAATGTTTAACACTTACTGGATAGATGTCTAAAAGTCAGTTCTCTGTGCTTTCTCTGATTAACCTGGTGAACTTGGGCATCCTGAGGCAATATAGCAACTGCCTCATGTACACTGACAACCCTCTCATCCTACCTCCCAACACTCAGACTTGCAAGAGATGCACTTATATATCCAAATTGCAAACCATGCAATCTCCAGCCAAGACTGGAATAGCTGGTCAAGAGGAGAAGATCAACACTTGCACCACACCACATAAAACACAGAACAGAACACACACCATCACTGCCATCACATAAAAGTGAAACAAAAGGTTCCAGAGTTTGTTGTGGTTTGTGGATTTATTCACGTTTACTGCCATCACATAAAAATACAAACCACACACCCACCTAAGCACAGGCTCTCAATAAAAATCTACCCAAGCAGCAGAGACCTCCAAGGAAGAAATGCACTTGACCACCACAACACAACACTAATCACGAGACGCACAACTCTCCTAAACAGTGTGCCACTCAACCAAAGCCCCTAAGGCAAAACAGCATGCCCAACACACTAATCATAGGTGACTAGATAGTGAGGCACACTGATGTCCCACTTACTAGGTTGAATAAAGAGAAAGTAACAGTCAGCTGCTTGTCAAGTGCCAGGATCCGCCACATAACGCACACACTTATTTCCCTCAACAATATGTACAAATATGACTCTGTCATTGTACATTTGGGTGTGAATGGCCTGAGATGTACCTCCCTGGACTACATGAAAAAAGACATGGAGGAGCTCTTGGATTATGTAGCCCAGGCAGGTATGACCCTAGCCCTGAGCAGCATCCTACCATCACCCATAATGATGCAACAGTACAAGCAGAAAATGATTGATTTCAACAACTGGCTAAGTTTCTGGTGTCATTCTAAGGGGATCCAGTATCTGTCTCCTGGGATGACATGATTGACAGACCTCGATGCTTTGCCAGAGATCGCCTGTATCTGTCTGCCCCGAGCTTCCGGATACTAGCCAAGGCTCTTGCCACCCCTACAGTGCTTTTTTTAGGCAGTATTCCAAAGACCAAATTACCACTAACAGCTACAAACAAATACAATCTGAGGGTCATGCTGCTCAACACTAGAAGTCTAAATCTCAAAATGCACTCACTCAAAGCACTCCTTAAAATGGAGAACATCGACATTTGTGCTGTAACAGAGACTTGGTTCAAGGCAGCAGAAAGCACCCCTGCACTACCAGGCTATAACTCATTCCACACCTTCTGACCACAGAACTTGGACCAAAGCTCCAAAGGTGGTGGTGTTTCCATACTCAAAGGATGCGCACACCTCAAGACTGATAGCCCAACATAACACATCAGAGATACTTCAGGTGCAGCTAACATTGGGTAAGAAAGCGATTCAGGTCGTAGCCTGCTACAGGTCCCCAAACATTTCCCAAGACTCACACTCCAAGTTCCTAAGCACCCTGGAGAATATTATGGTCCAACCTAACACTTTCTTACTAGGCAACTTCAACTACCCCTCCATTAACTTGGAAAACTACTCATGTATCAATACACTTGCCCAATGTTTCCTGGAGTTCACTAATTTCAATGCCCTGGACCAGCTCGTTCTTACCCCCCACTAGAGATAGCAACATCCTTGACCTGGTCATTACTAACATGGGCAACCATTGCTCTGCACCAGTAGTCAACTGCTCCCTGGTTAGATCTGACCACAAACTAATCACCTTGGAAATCCACATCTCTCCCATCCCCACCACAAAGGTAACCACCATGAAAAACCTCTCCAAAGCTAACTTTGGGCTTGTAAAAACAGAGGTGACTAACTTCACGCCACCCATGCAAATGGAGAACAGTTGCGTGACCGCAGAATCATACACCAATGCAATGTAAGAACACATACACAAATGAATGGATCTCGCCATACCCAATAGAACCAAGATGCTCTCCTCCAAAAAAAAGGAAGCCAATCTGGTGGTCCCCTGCCGTAAACAAACTCTACAACAGGAGGAGGAAACTGATATGAAATAAGGTGAAGTACTAAGACTGGAAAAACTCCCTTATCAGCCTCAACAAAAAGTTGAGATCCCTCATCAAATCCTCTAAAACTAGCTATGAAAAGAGAATTGCAGCAGATAGTAAACACAACAAGGCCTTCTATAGTGATGTAAAGAATCTCCATGGCAATACCCAGATTTGCTCTGAGCTACTGCACAATGGTACCTCCTATACCGAGCCAACAGATATTACCAGTATACTGGCCAACAGATTCAGTGCCAACTTTATCCCTTTCTCTCCCCCAAAAGAACAATCACAATACCAGTAGATTGCCAGGCACCCAGTATTACTGTTGCACAGGTAAAAATAGCACTGTCCAAGGCCATGAATACAGCTTCTATGGGACCTGACAATATCCCTGGTTGTGTTCTACATGAACTACAGAGTGAACTGGCACATCACCTGTGTGCTCTGTTCAATCATGGCCTCAGCTCAGGCTTTGTCCCTACTGAATGGCGCACTGCTACAGTCATCCCTCTCCACAAAGGAAGAGCGACTACAGACCCTGGGAACTATCCCTCCATTAGCCTGACGAGTCTGATATGCAAAGCTATGGAACACATCATCATGGACCTGATAAACAAGGATATAGGGAATCTTCAAACTCTGGATCCCACACAGTTTGGTTTTGTGAAGGGCAGATCGTGCCTGCTCAACTTGGTTGACTTCTTTGAGTCAGTCACCAGAGCTGTGGATGAAGGCAAGGTAGCTCATACAGCCTACCTTGATCTGGCCAAGGCTTTTGATACCATTCCCCACTCAGGAATCATAGAAAAACTCACTAAGCTTGGCATTAACCCCTATATCACTAGGTGGGTTGCAAACCGGCTCACAGATAGAACCCACAGTATGAAAGTAGCTGACTCCAAGTCAGACTGCCAACTAGTCATGAGTGGAGCCCCACAGGGTTTGGTCCTCTCCTGTTTGGTATCTACTTGTCTGAAGTCCAGGCCAACACAAAAGGACTCTGGCTGACAAAGTTCGCAGACAATTGCAAATTGGGAGCTATTATTAACTCCCCAAGTGATGTTGACATCAGTCATTGGTCTCAGTGAGGCCATTCTGTAGGGTGTCAAAACCATGGCCTTAAGCTCAATGCCAAAAAACGTGTCATCATCCCCTTTGGGAAAAACCCAGTTCCCATGAATTACCACATTGATGGTAGTCCACGGAACACAGAAGGCATTATAAGAGATCTGGGAACACAGGTTGACAGCAACCTCTCTTTTGATTACCACATTGCCACTGTGGTCAGAAAGTCCTGCTGTGTGACACATCTCATTACTAAGGGTTTTGTATCCAGGAAGAAAGAGGTCATTGTCTCCCTCTATTCTTCCCTCATCAGGCCAATCATCGAGTAAAATGCCCCATTTGTCATGTACCTCACTAGACACCTGAAACAACTGGAGAGGCTGCAAAAGTACCTCACAAAGAGGATCCTGGGCCTTAAACAGTTGTCCTATATGGACAGACTAAAAAATCTCCAACTATTCGCAGTTTCATATCACCTACTTAAAGGCAGATCTCTGCTTGACTTACAAAGCCACGTCTGACCCAGCTCTGTTAAAAGTGCTACATCTAAAGAAATCCCAGTCCCTCTATACCACACGCTCCAGAGACCTCACCCTCATTACCACAATTAACAGAACATGCTGGAGGGACAGGTTCACAACCCAGAGACTGCCCATGCTATGGAATAGACTTCCCATACATGTCAAGCAGAGCACCTCGCTGACCCTCTTCAAGATAAATCTTGATGAGTGGACGGGAAACATAAAATTCACCCCAGGGTAACTCCAGTGGCTCTACTTGACAGAGGCAACTAAGGTCGGGTGGCACTATGCCAGGGGTAATCCTACGGCTAGGCTTGTAAAGGTCACAGGGCCATTAGCCTAGTACACACGAATGAGCCTAAATCAATTTGCTCATCCAGTATCTCCGAGAGAGTACTCTGCAGGGAATCTTTAAAGTCTGCCAACTCATTAGACTCTCAGAAAATATGTTCCCAATTACCTCTTTCTTCCCCATCACATCTCCAACATTTGCTGTCTAAATGAGGAAAAATTCTTTGGAGTCTATTTGGGGTACAAAAATACATATAAAAAAATTAAAAAAAAAAATTACAAGCAAAAATCCTAAATCTTCTAGATTTTGTTGCATATTCGGGAGATACATACATATATATCCCTATTATTTCTTTATGAATGATTATCCAATATCTCTTCCCAATCTTTTCTAACCTCCTCTGATTGATTCTTATAGTTATCATGAAACATTTTATACGCTCTAAGCATTCCTTTTTTTAAAAGCAGCTTCTGTTCTAGATTCTACTAAAAGCTCTACCAGTGCCGGTCTTTCATTTAGGTCCCCCCCATTTCTTTCTCTTTGCCTATACTCCAATATCAATCCTCGACAGGGAAGACAATCTCTAACATGCAGTCCAAATACATTTGTGGAGTCTTCCCATTCTATTACCTTTCCCTCTCAAGTTATTTGCTCCCAATACCTTGCCTCTTTTGCCAGTTTTCTCCAGTAAAGTCCAGCACCCTGTTGCCCATTGTCTGTATTCCTGATTGCAGTCATCCCTTTCAGCAGAACCACCTTTCTCCATTCCCATGTTGGCTTAGTTCTTGGGATATTTTCTGTTATTTTATAGATATACAGTTCTGTAAGATTGTTATTTTTCTTACATGCCTGCATCCAAAACCCCAGTCTCTCCTTGTTTCTTGAGCTTCCCCTCTGTTTCATCATCATCCCTTTCCATTCTGAATTCTAGTATTCTACTTGTGCTATGTATAGTAGCCTTAACTGTGTAGCTCTGAAATATCCCTTCAAATTGGAGGGTCTATATTATATCATTGAATGCTTAAAAAAAGCGAACAATGAATAATCAACCTCATGTAAGCGAAAGCTTACAATCTCAAAAGTTCAGAACAACAATTTTTTTCCCCCAAGGGAAAAAAATCGCTGTTTCAAAAAAAAAAAAAGAAAAAGTGGGGGGCTTTGCCCCCCCCCCCATTTAAATATATATCAACTCTGAGATCATACTACAGTGCCGCAAACGGCAAAGTAACGGAAGAGGTCAATCGAATTCTTTCCCTGGGAAAGAATTAACTTAAAAGCCCTTTCGCTATTTTGCCTTTTCATTGTTTTAAGTTCGACCAAGATGCATTCGACAGAAGGCGTCTTCGGTCATCTAATGCTGAACCAATTTGTAAGTGGGTAAATAATTTAGCACTATTGCCTTTGTATTAGTTCATTAATTTTGTATCCAGAAAAGATTTGAAGAGGTTTCAAAATGTTCCACAACACTGTAATGTCTCTTACTGGTTTTGTCAGGTATAAAATTATATCATATGCAAAAAGAGCCAGCTTTTCTTGACTACCACACCAATTATATCCTTGAATTTTCGAGTCCCTTATTTTCTTGTCCAGTGGTTCTAAATATAGTGCAGATAAAGGGGAAAGAGGACATCCCTGCCTGGTTCCTCTGCTCAAGTAGAAATTGCCAGATAGGACCCACCCACCTTAATTTTTGCCTCAGACCCCCACAAATATCCTTCTAATCAACCTTGTAATTTTTTTTTTCAGGAAATGCAAATGCTTCCATTGTCCTGCTCAAAGTCCCAGATTACTCTGTCAAATGCTTTCTCTACATCAAGACCCACCAGCAACAGTGGTATTTTCTTACATTCTGCTTTCCTCTCGCTCACCAATGTTCTGTTAATGTTGTCAAATGATTACCTCCTCTCCACAAAACCACACTGATTTATATCTAGCAATTTTGGCATTACTTTTGCCATTCATTTAGCCATTATAGACATGAACACTTTATAATAATGACTTAGTATTGAAATGGGCCTGTATGAAGCTGGACCTGATGGATCTTTACCCTCTTTAGGTATTACAGCTATCGCCACTTTCTTCAAAGATATTGGTACTTCTCATACCTCTCAATTGTCCAGATTTTCGCAGAATGTCCAGATTTTTGCCTGATATTTTTGGCATGTTCTTCATATAATTTGTGGTTTTCTGGACTGTTGTGGCAAACTGGTGAGGACTGAAGTCTCTAAATAATGACAGGGATTTGAGTTCCAGACTTCATATATCAGAAGACCTTTTATTCTAGCAATTTTCTAAATTTATAAGAGCAATATTTAAAATGTGTACCTATTTTTGAAGCTTTGTCCCTAGTTAATTTTGGCTTTGTCAAGATTTTTTGTACTAAGAGGTTGACAACTATGGTTTCTCCTCCTCTTAAAATGCTGTTAAACAAAACCTTTCATATCTTTATCAGTTTTTTTCCTCCCTCCTAGCTTCCAAACTTCCACAGGAATACCATCTATTCCTGGGGACCTTCCTGTAGATTGGTTAAACATCACCATTTTTATCTCATCTCCTCTTATCCTGTTGGTAATTGAGCCTCTCATCTACCTCTAATCTTGGCATATTTAATTCTTCCATAAACCTTTCCATTTGTACCTTTTCTTGATTTCTATATTTCACTCTTTATACAGACTTTCATGGAATTTCTGAAATATTTCTAACACCTCTACAGGATTTTTTTTGTTACCTTTCTTGTTAAAGGCTCCCTAAGCTTGGTGAAAGCCCTTTCTACTTTCTACAGTCCAAGTCATTCTGCTAAATGTTTTTGTGTTCCAAAGTCATTAATCAAAAAAAAAAAAAAAAAAAAAAAAAAAGAAGTTATGTACTTACCATACCATTCCATGTTTGTAGGCCATCTCACCTATATTCTTGCTAGATGGGTTTGCAGCCGATATTCGGCTCCAACTCTGCCGATAGTAAAGCTCGAGAGCTTTTACTGGCTCGAGGATAGCCTCTATCCCATGGTGCCTCACGGCAATTCCCCACATCTAGTTTACAAGAAAGCAAAGAATACCTATCAGGTAAGAATAAGAAAGAAGTTGTACAAATACAGCAAAGGATTAGAAATATAATCCATTGCAGGTGGACAATAAAAGAACATCGTCAGGCATCACCAGATCCCCCAGAAACAGGAAGGGGGTTGGAGGGAGGAACACAAGAATATAGGCGAGATGGACTACAAACATGGAACGTTATGGTAAGTACATAACTTCTTTATGTTATGTAGTCCTATCTCTCCGTAACTCTTGCTGGATCGGACAGCGTCACTAGCACCTTTATTCCAGCTGGATCAGGCGAAGAGACTCTTCAGCACAGTGGACCCAAAGGATGACCTGTCCCGGGAGGCCAAATCCAATTTGTAATGAGTGACAAACGTATGTGGTCTTGCCCAAGTAGCTGATGCACAAATAGTATCAGTTGGGAGCCTAGATCTAAAGGCACATGAAATAGCTATAGCCCTAGTAGAGTGACCTTTAGTTTTGACAGGTAATTGTCTACCAGCTTGTTGATAAACAAATGATATGCAATCCGAAAGCCATTTCAAAAGTAATTTTAGAAACCGGCAAGCCTTTCCTTTTGTCAGAAAAGGAAACAAAAAGTTGATCAGATTTCCTGAATTCTTTAGTCCTGTGCATATAAAACCGGAGTATTCTGTGGACATCTATACTCTGATTTATTAGAGTGGTTTGGAAAAAAACACAGGTAGCTCAATGGTAGTATTCAGATTGTGCTCTGAGCATACTTTAGGAAAAAAGGAAGGGCTTGTCCTGAGACAGACTCTCTCTTTGTGAAAAAATAATGCAAGGAGGTTGAATAGTTAGAGCTTGTAGTTCTGAAACTCTCCTAGCAGATGACATGGCTACCAAGAACAAGGTTTTCCATGACAACAACTTTAAGTCTGATGATGAGGATGGCTCAAAGGGTGCAGACATCAAAGATGAGAGGACTAAGTTTAAGTCCCAGGGTTCTAATGGTTGTTTTATTGGAGGCCTAAGAAGAAGAACTCATTTTAAGAAAGTTTTACACAAGAAATGCTGCATGATTGGATTTCCCATGAAACCAAAATGGAAATTGGCAATGGCAGTTAATTGAACTCTAACTGTAGCAGCTGCCGCTCCTTCATGAAAAATTGTTGTTAGAAAGAATGAAATGGATTCTAAAGGAGCTGTATATGGATCTAAGCCCCGATTCGTAGCCCAAAGGGAAAACCTTTTCCATTTGCTAGAATATAGTTTCTGAGTGGAAGGTTTATGGGATGAAAATTAAGATGTGTTTGACCACTGGGGATAAGGGAATACTCCTGGCTATTCATGGAATTGGAGCAGCCATGCTGTCAATTTGAGGGTGTGGATGGAGGGATGGAACTGTCCCAATTGATGAATCAGGAGATCTGGAGATGGGTCCAGAATCCATGGTTCCTCTAAGAGGTAGGGCCACAGGAAAGGAAACCAAACTTTTCGAGGCCAGTAAGGAGCAATGAGGATCAAGGAACTCCTCAACTGTCTTCCTTTCTGCATTACTTTGGGGATGAGTGGAAAAGGAGGAAAGGCATAAAGAAGTCCAACCGTGAACTAGAGCATCCCTGGGTGACATCCCCGGATGGGGAATGAGGGCAAAGTAGCTGCTGCATTTGGTGTTCAGGTGAGTGGCAAATAGATTGCAGCAAGGCTGGCCCCATCTATGAAAGATCTCTTTCGCAACCATTGGATTCAGGGACCACTCGTGAGGAATCAGAATTGCTCAGCTGAGTAAGTCCACTATTACATTGGATTTCCCAGGGATATGCGTTGCTATCAGGAAGCGTGGAGTATCCATCACCCATTTCCAAACTCTTAAGGTCTCTCGGCAAAGCGAGTAAGACTTGTTTCCCCCCTGCTTGTTTATGTACCACACAACAGATATGTTGTCTGATTGAATTGCAATCGTTCTGGTGGGAAGGGAGCTGTGAAGTGCTTGCAACACATATAGCACCGCTCTCATCTCTAGAACATTGATATGCAAGTGGTTCTCGTGATTCTGCCAAGTATCTTGGACTGTCATTCCCAGATAATGCCCCCCCCCACCCTATCTGGGAATCGTCCGTGGTCAAAACTGCTTTCACTTGGGGAGGAACAAGTGGACGACCTAGGACAAGTTGTTTTGTGTGTAATCACCTTGTCACATCCTTTTCGCATGTGTTTGTTATTAATATCTGATGAGACAATGGAAGGTCTTGCATCGACCATTGTGCCAAGAGCATCCATTGGAGAATCCTCATATGCAGACGAGCAAGAGGAACCAATAGGATAGCGGAAGCAATAGACCCTAAAACTTGAAGAACTACTCTGGCCTGGACTCTGTTTATGAAGGATCTGACCTGACTGCATAGAGATTCCACTCTTTCCAGTGTTAGCTTTACTGAAATGGTGGTTGTGTCTATTTCTGAGCCTAGATAAACAATATGCTGCGAGGGGGATAAGACTGACTTTTGCAAGTTGACAGTGATGCCTAGACTGGTGCACAGGGATAGAGTCTCATCCCTGGTCTTTATGAGTTGATGCTTGGTGGTAGCAGTGAGGAGCCAGTCGTCTAGGTACGGAAACACCTGGACTCCTTGACATCTCAGGTGAGCCGTTACCACTGCCATGTATCTGGTAAACACTCTGGGGGCTGTAGTGAGGCCAAAGGGCAGTGTTCTGAACTGAAAATGACTGGCTCCCAGCCAGAAGTGTAAGTGTCTCCTGGAGGACCTGTCCATTTTGATGTGGTAATACGCATCCTGGAGATCAATTGAGCACATCCAGTTGTCTTTCCCAACAAAGGGAAATATCGACTGCAGAGTGACCATTTGGAACTTTGATTTTCTTACATGCTTGCTGAGCCTGCTGAGATCTAGAATTGATCTACAGTCCCCTGTCTTTTTTGAAACTAAAAATAATCAAGAGTACGTTCCGGACCCTACTTGCGCTGTGGGGACTTCTTGGATGACTCTTTTTTTGCAGCAACAAGATGACCTCTGATGTTGCACGGTCTAAATGGATGAGTGGTACATGTGGAAGAGACCGTTTTGTTGGGGGTTCGGAAATAAAGGGATTTAGGTAACCTCTGGATATTATTGTGTGTGCCCAATGATCTTGAGTGATAGTTAGCCAGGCGCTTGGGTACAGCGATATATGACCCCCGACTGCCTCCAGAGACGGACAGTCGAGCAACCCCTCAGGGTCGATGGAAGAGACAATCAGAGAAAGCTTCTCAGTCTCCCTGATGTTGCGGACCTCCTCTGCCGTGAGGGTGGCGTCTTCCATTATATCCTCCCCCCTCTGCCTCTGAGGGAGGGTTGACCTTGTGCCTGAGGAAAACCTTTTTGGGATTTGTGGAACCACATTTTCCCTCCTGTATTACCCTTGGGATAGGGTCTGGACGGGAGAGAGAAACTGACTCCAACAGCAGATAAGGGTTTGCCTTCCTGCTAGCACCTAATCAAAGTCTCTTTTACTTGGGGTCCAAAAAGAGATGAAACATCAAAGGGAACATTAGTGAAGGAAGACTTGAAGGATTCTGTAAAATTACAAAGATGCACCCATGAATGTCTCCTAAGGGATATTCCTGCTGCGGCTGCCCTGCGCGCTACATCTGCCGCGTATGAAATCAGCCTCATGGAAGAGTTGGCTATGGAAGTAAGGGTGGACAGCTGCGTAGAAACCTTATCCATGTAACCTGGAGCTACAGAACCCTGGAGGGCATCTCCTAACTCTTTCAGGCGATCCCTCTGAAGGCGAGTAAAATGAGTCCGGTAATTCAGTGATCTTAATGTAAACGCCGCTGAAGAAAACGTATGCTTCCCTACCTATCCATCATCCTGGACTCCTTGTTAGGAGGATGGATATTCGAAGACATCTCAGATAATTCCTTCTTGGTGGCCACTGCTACCACCACAGCATCGACTGGAACTCCCTTACTAAGGAAAGACTTGTCCTAAGGTGCTGTCATAAATTTGTTTGGCTTCCTCGGGACGTCTTCCACTGAATCTGGAGAGGTCCATGCTTTCTGCGATATGACCCCCAAAAGTTGGTCATAAGGCAGTGTCACCTAGGAGGTGGAAGGTCAGGAGCCAAAGGCCTCAAGATACACTGATTCATCCTCAGTAGGGTTAGAGGTCTTGCAATCACCCCTCTAAGGATTTCTAGGATGTCAGAAAAAGAGACATCCTCAGAGGGGGATATAGGGGACCCTTCTGATTCCACTAAATCAGTGTCTGACGTGACAGACTAAGGGGAGTCGACATGTTTCCTCTTACATAGCCTCTTCCGAGGAAGCACTCCAATGGGATAATCTGGGGAGGTCTCGGAAGAGGGAGCATCTCCAATGGGGGCTACTTGGGCCTCTGGTTCCCTACGCTGTGGGGGTGGCACAGGAAAAGATGTTGCTGCCTGCTGCTGGTGGAACGTAGGTTCCAAAGGAATGGCTTTGGCAGAGGATAATGCCTTCTCTATAGCTTCGAAAGCCTCCCCCCCAGTCCGAAGCAGAAGTGGGAGATGAGTCGGGTCAAGGCTCCAAGAGGGAGGGTCAGTTTCTGATAAGAACCCAGGGTGACTGTCCCCCTCGGAGTCGACACGAGAGCGTCGGCTCCCAGAACCCTCGGCTCCAGACTGAGCCATCGAGGATAGAGTAATTAGCTCAGAGGAAACAGGTTGAATCCCAGGAGCCGAAGGGTCGAAGAGAGAGGAACCTGACGTAATAGGCTCCGAGATCGAAGCAGTCGGAGGAGGAACAGTGATCGGTAAGGGGGTAGGCTTCGAGACCTTTGGGTCCGGAGGGGCCAATTTTCTAGCCAGAGCTGGATTAGAAAGCAACCTCTTCACCACCCTCTCGATGTCCTCATCTGATAGGATCCTGGAGGATCTGGTGGAAACAGAAGGAGACCTCCTTCTCTCCAAAATAGGAGATCTCAATGTAGGAGATACAGTCACAGTGTCGGGCAGAATTTTTGGTACTGAGGACGGTCTCGGAACTGATGAAATCGACAGCACCGAAGATGAAGCAGAGTCAGAACCGGAACTTCTTGGTTCCGACGCTTTAGTCTTTTTGGTCAGCTCTGAAGCTGGGGTTGATGATTTTCTCTTTGAGGATTTTGAAGCTGCCTGACCAAATTCCAGCTGTTCCTGGAAGGAACTGGCCATAAGACCCCTTGTCAATGAGTTTTCTACCTTTCATTCAAAACTCTTGTGCTAAAAGCATGACAGAAGGTGCAGGGTTCCTGTTAATGGGCTTCGCCAAGACAATATACACAACTGGTGTGGCTGTCTGTAAGAGACATTTTCTGTGCACACCTATCACATTTTTTGAACCCCGAAGGGTGATGATCTTTGTGATCTTTATCTTTAGACATTCTTAGACTCCAAGACAAAAAGATAATAACAGTAAAAGTATTGACAACAAAAAAGGTGAGAAGAGAAAGGATTTTTTTTTTTTTACATCTGTCACACACACACACACACACACACACACACACACGGAGGAAAAGCCCTCTAACTTAAATGGGCACTATGGCCCTCTAAGTTAAATGGGCCCGTACAGTCCTAAGGGGGGAATAGGGGTTGAAAAAATTTCCAAAACAGTCGCACAAGAGAGAAGAAACTATCTATATATATATAACAGGTAGAAAAGGGCTAAATATAGTAAAAAATCATTTTACTTAGCCCACGAGTCAGTAGCACACAACCTCAAAGCTTTCACGGCAAACGAGATCTGGGGAATTGCCGTGTGGCACCATGGGATAGGGGCTAGCCTCAAGCCAGTAAAAGCTCTTGAGCTTTAGTATCGGCCGAGTCGGAGCCAAATATCAGCTGCGAACCCATCCAATAGAAATTACGGTGAGATAGGACTACATAATATCAATTACTTAACAGCAATCTCTCTAAACTCATGCACATTATAAAGGTAATCCCTTATTTTCTGTTTAGCATTTTGCAGCTGCTTCTCCTCTTGTTCTGTGAGATTCCCCCATTCTGCAATACTCATTTGACAGTCCCTCTAAATCATTATTTCTTAATATCTCCCTTTCTTTTATTTCTACCCCATTTTTAAACTCCACCTTAATTTTATCCCACTACCTAGCTATATTTTCAGAAGAAATTTCCATCTTCTCTAATAACTCCTGAATAATTTTTACTATCCATTCCTTAAATTCCTCTCTTTTCAACAGACATGTGGGAATGCTCCAGTCTCTCATTTTTATTTCATTACCATGTGTTATTTTAGTTATTGGTGCATGGTCTGAAATAGTTATTGGGGACTTATCAAGACCTTCAATTAAATGCATATGTTCCTGTGAAATGTAAATTCTGTCAAGCCTAGCCCAGTTTTTGCATCTTGGGGAATAACATCTAAAGTCATTCCCAACTCCTAGTACTGAATTCACATTTTCCATGCCAAATATTTTCATGAACTTCTTCAAAGATCTGCTCTCCTTTGTTATATTTTCTCTTCTGGGCCCCCCTAAAACGCCTCTTCACTGCTGCAAATCAAATTCCAGTCTCCACTTATAATTAATGGTCCTTGCTGAAAGCTGATTTGTCCCAGAATTTTCTTAAGCACCATTATAGCAATTTCAAGTGGACTATAAGCACATGCTAGTGTAATCCCTTAGTACTACAAATATACCATTTTTTTTATCCTCTTCTATCACTAATGGAGCTCCTCTTGCAATTAATACAAGTACTCATTTTCCTTTGTCCCAGGTATTCCGCTGAATAACTGCCCTGAAAACCTTTATCAAATTCATGTCCAGTTATTTCCAAGTGCATCTCCTGTAGCATAGCTATTGGCACTCTACATTTTAATATCATTCATTAATCATTAATCTTTTTTGCATTTATCTGTGAGATCAACATTTGAAGACATTACAGAAAGCATCACTGTATTAAAAAGTTATTATTCCCACCTTTTATGTATAACAGCATTTTTGTTAAATGTCTACATCCAGCTTTTGTGTTACATGCATACACTATTTTGCAGGTTGAACTTTTAAACATTTGTTTCTTGTCATATCCATATGAGCTTATGTCACATCTTACAAAACATGTTGTTTTATTGAAAGCCCTCAAACAAGCAAAAAAAAACAAACACACCACAATACCCCACTACAACCTATTAACTTAATACTAACACGCAAAACTATATGCAACTTCAAACACTGAAGTTTTACCTTCCTAATAGGAACAAATGTCCCAAACTGAGAGCGCCACACTCAGACTTGAGTTAACCTAAAAGAAAAGTTACCCATGCTAAAATACATGGTACAGCCTATGCTTCTATTACGTGCTGACTAGTTTTGTCTCATCCTTACACCACTCCCAGCTGGAAAACACCTGGATGCTTTCAGAGAACAGCATCTCCTAACCAATTTCCCTTTTTTATTAGCTAATTCCTCTATCAGATTGTAGTCAGTTTCTCTTCACCGTATTGTCTCCATGGAGACATGAGGACCAGATACAGAACTGCTACTAAGCATGCATTTACTTGCTAGAAAAAGCCTTATAATACTTAATATTCTTTTTCATTTACTTGTTTTCTCTTAAAATTTGTTACTAGATCAAGCCAAAGGCCCCAGTGTAGTCACTCCCCAATGCAAGAATGAGAAAAAGCACATGAATTTTAACCAGATTATTTTTTTTACATGGCAGTACCTACATTTCTTAAAATTGAACAAGGAAAAAGAGAGAATGGAGAAAGAAAAAAAAACAGAAACATCTGTTTACAATAGTATCCCCATTCCATTTAAAAATGAATGAGAAAACTTTGTAGCAAGCTAAGAAATCATGCGGTATAAATATAGTACTATTAAGAAAGAATTTTGTTTTACCTACTGTTAACTTTCTCCCTCCTCTTCCCCTCCCCTAATTAATGTTCCAAAGATTAATGACATCAAGTAAGGTATATGCTTTTGAATGCCCCACAAGTCCAAAAAAGCCCAATATTTCCAGATTCTAGCGTTCTATTTCACAAATGCAATTATTGCTTTGTAATCCCACATTTATCAATTTCCAAGTTACTGATTTTATTCTTGTTAATCTGCCATATCCTGTCTCTGCTTCATTTCCAACGTACTCTCGATTCTTCTAGTCAGCTCTCATACTCCATTCCCTCTCTCCAACATTTTCCATTGAAACATTAAGAAAGGTTTCACTAGCACAGTCTTTATGGTCTTTATAACCAGAACAGTCAGAATTTCCTCCCGTTTCCCAGCTCACTTTTTGTTGGGCAAACATTTGTATTTCTTCCTTATCATGTACTTAATCATAAATGATTTTGTCCCTCCAGGGAAGAATATTTTGAAGATGGTTGGGTACAGCAGTTTGAATCTCAGGCCTGCTTCTCAACATTCTCTTAATAGTGGAATAAATATACTCTTCTTCTGTCTGGTATACAATAAGTAATCATTCTCCACAAACACACTGCTGTCTCCCACTTTTAGTACTTTGCATTCTGCCACAGTTTTGTCAGAATCAACTCCTTCTGCTGGTAGGATTGCATCTTTACTATTAAAGGTCTAGCCTGCTTTCAAGCATACACACAATGTACCCTTTCAAATAACTCCTGCTGTGGAATACTACTCTAGTTGCTTATTTGTGCCTTCATAAAATTAACAGCCTGTTCCTTCCAGCTTTTCTGGTATAGCTGAAAATCTCAGGTTTTCCCTACATGCTCTGTCCTCTAATTATATTGCTTTTTGCAACATCTCTTCTTGTGCAATCGCTATTCAGCCAGCCTTTTCTTCATTTCCATCTGTGTTTTGCAGTTTTATCACCTTATTGGAATACCAGTTTGAAGCTTCTTCCATTCTTTTCCAGCCTTTTGAGTTGATATACTTCATCAGTGTTTCATTTATTTCAACCAGGTCTGTGTGAGTTGCCTTACACCTTCCTCTAGGTTACTGGAAGTCATGTCTGGAGCTTGCACTGCTTTTTGCTGAAAAGCTGCAGTACTTTTCCTAGTCTGCGTTTCTTTGTCTCCTTTTGTAGTTGATTTTCCTTCAGCCCCTCTGTATTTTTTCCTAGCATCCAGACAGCGCATTTACTAGCCAGTTAATGAAATTTATCCAGCAACACAAATCTACTGGTCTTCTCTACAGAGTTTCTATTTTCAAACTGGGACAGCTAGAATGAAGCTGTTACTCAATATGCAGCCATCTTGGAAGTCACGGATCTTAGAGGTGCTGACCTTTGCTTTCTGAATGAATTTTGGGATCAGGAGAAATAAAGGAGTTCTAGAGGTCAGTTCTCCTCTAAACCCATCCCAGTGACAGTGGTACAGAATGGAGATTATGGAAAAGACCTTGCTGACCTTGGTGTTGGTCTGACTCAGAAAAAGGTCAAATCAAGGTTTCCCCCAGTGAAGGAAAATCTTCTGAGATACAAATAAGCTTAGGGACCATTCTTAAGGCACCAGTAGTGATACTGAGCTTGCTGTCAAAGAAATGGCTTAGCTTGGGATGTGGGGTAGCTCTGTGAAAGTGATTTGATGACAAAGCCCATTCTCATAATTGCATATGTTGTCATCCAACCTGTTTATACAATAGACTACGGTGATGTTCTTGTCAGTGGAAAATGCATCATATGGGAGACAGTTAAGGACAGCTTGCATGAAGTAATGATGTGCAAATTATCCTCTGTTTGTGACCATGTACTTTGGACAATTTTGCCCTAACAATGTCTCTCACCCCATGCCAGAGGCATCTGCGTAGACGGTCATGAAACAGAACAGGAGATTAAAGGTACTGTATAGAGAAAGGACTGGTGTGAGCACCCTTTGATACACTAATATGAGAGGTGGGGTACTAGACATCAATCGCATCAATGGGTTCAGAAGGCTCTAATGTGAATCCTTACATTTGGTACTAAGTATATGGTGATCATCATCAGAACTAGAAGTGAGACACATAACTGAACTGGACCTGTTGTTTGGTGATTAAATGTCAGTGTTCCTTAACTGGAGAAAATCCTTTCCTGCGAAAGGATAACTCTTTGTACATTATGTATCCTATGGAAGTCTCTGTGAGGGCTCTGTGACACTGCAGTCTTCATTGTTACTTCCAAGACCTGTAACTTGGGAAGTAAAGCA
This sequence comes from Protopterus annectens, assembly GCF_019279795.1. Taxonomy (NCBI): domain Eukaryota; kingdom Metazoa; phylum Chordata; order Ceratodontiformes; family Protopteridae; genus Protopterus; species Protopterus annectens. Next base: position 921,471,666 of record NC_056748.1, on the reverse strand, counting down.
TTCTATACTTTCAACAGACTGGTTTTTGTTGGTTTGACATGAACCAATCATTCAAGTAGCGAACCACTTTTGCCCCTTGGAGTCTGAGATGACCATCCTGGTGGGCTGTGTTGAGTCTAAATTGAAAGATTAGAAACTGTAAAAGGTGCTTCATACCTAGAAGCATAAGTACATTTATGAATTCCTTGGCTATCTTAATATGCAAATAAGCATAATGGAGGGTCAGAAAGCACATCCAGTCTTTTCTTGTCAAGTTTCCAGGGATCAACCAAATGTCTTCTTTGGAATAAATTTTGTTTAGACTGTTTTGAACTGCTTTGTTTTCTTTATGACCATAAAGAAACTCAGATAATATCTGAACCCCACCCGACCTGGTAGGACCTGCTGCAATGCTCTTTCCTAAAGGCAAAAGGCTAACTCTCTTCGTCCTGCTCTACTTTGATGGGATGTGATGTTGGACAATGGTAGAGACTGCAGCTGGGGGCATGTGGAAAGCCGAATTGAAGCCTCTGGCTCTTACTGTCCATGCTCATCTGTCTTGCATGTTGGCCAACCATGCTTGAAGATGAAGGCACAGGTAACCCCTGACTGCTTCCAGAGTTAGACAGTCAGGCAAGCCTTTAGGGACCCTGCTGTGGTTGTCCTCCAAAGGGGAAGCAGCAGAGTGCATTATTTTGCCTTTAAGTGGGCATCCATTCTGGAAAGAGTCATGGCAATGTTGGTGCTAGCATTGCAGTTCAACTAAATTTTCTTAGGACTTTTCTGAGTCCTAGCAAAGGGTATTTGTGGTGAATGGAAATATATGCCCACAGCTATAAAAGTTTTGCTATCTTTCAGACTTTTCTGAAGCTTCTGTCTAACCTTAGGCCTAAAAAGGTCACAGCTATTTAAGAGAGCATTTAAAATGACAAAGTTCTCAAAGGTTCATAGGTAGGTACTAGGCTATTGGCCCTAGGGCCTATATAAACCTAGCCAAACAGTACCCTGGCTTTTGCCACCCAAGAAAATTATTTTCCTGTGCCCCTGTCAAGCAGAGCCACAGAAGTGATCCCCAGGGTGAATTTCCTATCTCCCATCCAATCATCAAGATTTTTCTTGAAGAGTGCCAATGAGGAGCTTTGTTTGATATAGATAGGTAGTTTGTTCCAGAGTATGGGAAGTTTCTGAGACAGGCATATCCCTCCAGCATGTTCTGTTTATTGTGGTGACAAGGTTTATGTCCCTAAAGCCTGTAGCTCGGAGGGATTGGGATTTCTTTACGTGGAGCATGTCCAACAGCTCTGGGTTTGACATAGCTTTGTATGTTAGGCAGAGATCGCCTCTGAGTAGGCGATATGCGACAGAGTAAAGCTGGAGTTTTTTGAGAAGGTCTGCATAGGGCATCTGTTTTAGGCCGGTAATCCTCTTTGTGAGGTACTTCTGTGGCCTTTCCAGTTGTTGCAGATGTCTTGTGAGGTACATACCAAAAGGGGCGTTGCACTCTATAATGGGTCTAATGAGTGATGAGTAGGGGGGAACAATGACCTCTTTTTTGCCTGGATGAGAAACCTTTTGTGATGAGGTGTGCCACGTAGAAGGATTTCCTGACTACTGTGGTGATGTGATTATCAAAGGAGAGTACTGTCCACCTGTGTCCCAAGGTCTCATCACACTTTCGGTATTAAGTAGACTACCACCTATGTGGTTGTTTCATGGGTACAGAGTTTTTACCAAAAGGGATGACAATGCACTTTTTGGCATTGAGCTTGAGGCCATGGCTTTGACACCAGGCATCTGTCTCAGTGAGGCCCTTTTGTAGGATGTCCACATCGTTAGGAGATTTGATTATGGCTCCTAGTTAGCCAAAGACCTTCTGTGTTAGCCTGTACTTCAGAGAAGTAGATACCAAACAGGAGAGGACCTAGGACTGAACCCTGTGGTACTCCACTTGTCATTGTTGGATTTAGAGTCTGCTACTTTCACAGTGTGGGTTTGGTCAGTGAGCCAGCTGGCAACCCATCTTGTGACATAGGGATTTATACCTAGTTTAGTGAGTTTGTCTATAATTCCAGAGTGGGGGATGGTGTCGAAAGCCTTGGCAAGATCTAGATAGGCTGTGTGTACCATCTTACCCTCATCTACAGCTTTGGTGACCTCGCTTCAAAGACGTCGATCAGGTTTAGGAGAAATGATCTGCCTTTTACAAACCCGAACTGGGTAGGGTCCCAGAGTTTGGAGATTACCAATGTCATTGTATATAAGTTCCATGATGATATGCTCCATAGCCTTGTAGACCAGGCTTGTCAGGCTAATGGGGCGGTAGTTCCCGGAGTTCTTGGTGGCTCCCCCTTTGTGGAGTGGGATAACCACTGCTGTGCACCATTCAGTGGGCACAAAGCCTGAGGTGAGGCTATGATTGAACATGGTACTCAGGTGGGGTGCCAGTTTGTTCTGTAGTTCATACAGAACGCAGCCTGGGATGTTGTCAGGTCCCATGGATGCTGTGTTCTTGGCTTTGGAGAGTGTGATTTTTACCTGTGCAGCCATGATTACAGGTACTTTGCATTCTTCCGGTATTGAGATGGGCCCTTTAAGGGATGACGGAGGGGTAAAGTTAGCACTGAACCTATCTGCCAGGATATTGGCAATATCAGTTGGTTCTGTATATTTAGTGCCATTGTGCTGTAACTCAGAGCAGATCTGAGTGTTGCCATTGAGATTCTTGACATAGCTATAAAATGCTTTGTGGTTGTCTTTAGAATCAGTGGCGATTTTGTTTTCGTAACTAGCTTTGGAGGATTTTATGAGGGATCTCAGCTTCTTACTGAGGCTGACCATGGAGTTCCTCGAATCATGGGATTTTACTCTTTTTTTGCAACAGTTTCTTTCTTCTGTTGTAGAGTTTGTTTACAGCAGGGGACCACCAGATTGGCTTCCTTTTTTTGGAGGACAGCATCTTGGTTCTGTTAGGGATTGCACGATCCATGCACTCGTGTAAGTGCTTATAAAGTGCAATTGTATAGGATTCAGCAGTTGTATCTCTATTGTCCGTCAGCACGGGTGTCGTGAAGTTTGCACTTCTGTCTTAAGAAGCGTGAAGTTGGCTTTGGAGAAATTTTTTACGGTGGTTTCCCTAATGGGGGGTGGGGCTGGGATGTGGATGTCTAGGGTGATTTGCTTGTGGTCGGATCTGACCAATGAGGAATTGACCTCTGGTGTGGAACACCGGTTGCCCATGCTGATAATGACCAGGTCTAGGATATTGCTGCCCCTGGTGGGGTTGTGGATAATTTGATTCAAGGCAATGGAATTTATGAATTCCAGAAAACATTAATTAGTGGCAACCAGGCAAGTTAACAAGACTGACACTCAAACCTGCTGCCAAGCCCGTCTATCCATGGCACTGTGTGCCAAGTGCAGGAATAAGTTAAAAACAGAGGTCATAGTCTAAACTTGAGAAAACAGCTTCATTCTAAGGTCTGATTAACTATTCCAGTCTATCATTAAATTCCTCTGCAAGATCCCACTGGAACCTAAGCATATGCAATAACTAATTTAGCATCTTCTTAACAAAAGTACAGGATGCAACCACATGCTTCCCAGCATGATCCAAGGCCCCCCGACTGTTAGGACTGGCTGCAAGGGTCTAAGGAGTAAGCTCCCTTTTTAGGTCTGGCACTGCAATGACCTTCTACGACTGGGCGAGTTTACTATGATGTCCCAGTTGAGGAGGACCCGGAAGATCCACTCAGAGTGATCACAGTGTTAAGGCCATTCCATGTGTCCTGGAGGATCAACAAATTCATTTTGTGGGCTGGATGCATTACTTAAGAACACAAGGTGACAGAACAAAAGGCCTCATCTACAATCTTTTGCCGGGATGTGGTTAAACAGCATATGAGTTCTAGAATCTCCCAACCTTGGGGTCATCTGGAGAGGAATGTTGGGAACCTCCTTTAGCTTAATCATCTGCACCTGGGACTGGAGATTTCACTGGGAAATCAATATGTTTCATCCTGCATCTCATCTTCCCCCAAATTCTCTTGAAGGAAGACATCTCATGGCAAGGAAGTAGTGGAAGATCTGGAACAATGCCTGTTAGTCCTACAGAGTCCTCCTTTTCCTCTAGTCCTAGAGCTATTATTGGCTGCAGACTGAACATTCTTGTACCCACTGTGTAAAACACCAGTGGGAAAATCCACTATCAAAAGCCTGAATGACATAAAAGCCACTGTCAAACAAACCAGTGCGATACCAAACAGACTTCTGGACCCGATGGCAAGGCGTCCATGGACATCAATTCTTCTACCAATTCCCTTGGCACCAAAGCATGCAAGTCTGATAAGGTCTGGAGTGGTGGCAGTGCTGATGGCATCAGTGCTGAACTTGGCATTAAGCCATTAAGTTCACAGATCAGGGTTAAAGGGAAAAGCCAGTACCGATAGCAGAGAACATGCTACAACTAACAGCTAACTTGATCTGGCCCAGGCCTTTGATACTATTCCCCACTCAGGAATCGTAGAGAAACTCACTAAGCTAGGCATCAACGCATACATCACTAGGTGGGTTGCAAACTCTCTCAGAGTTAGAACCCACAGTGTGAAAGTAGCTGACTCTAAGTCAGACTGCCGACCAGTCATGAGTAGAGTCCCACAGGGTTCAGTCCTGGGTCCTCTCCTGTTTGGTATCTACTTCTCTAAAATCCAGGCCAACACAAAGGGACTCTGGCTGACAAAATTCACAGACGATTGCAAGTTGGGAGCTATTATTAACCCTCCAAGTGATGTTGACATCCTACAGAAAGGAAAATCCTCCACTGTTGGGTACAATAAAGGCTGTCCTCCGCCAACAATTAAAATATGAACAAACTGAACAATGGTAGTTGCAGTAATCCAAAAGTCTTTATTATAACACACATAAAACAGATTGAACGCGCTTTCGTCTCTTCTCGTGAGACTACATCAGAATCTCATGTTAATACCAGTGCACTGTTTATATACTCTTAATTGAACGGTCATTAATTAATTATTTTCCATAGTAATAAATCGATAAATTACTTAATTCAAGCCAATTCTGGGTAACCCTTTGTGTATACAATATCTGTTGAAATTACTTAAAATGGAATTGCATATAAATATTTTTACACTTCGCATAAAAATGCTTCAGCCATACACATATACTACAAGTTATAATGTCATTAATTACATCCTATTAGTTTAAAAAATACATAAAAATACCCATTTTATAAAAACTTCTATTATGTCTGATATACATAAAACTTATTGCACGTGGAATCTTGAAGGCAGATGAAGGCTTATAAATGTGGTGTAAACAACATTACAGAATACATATTATAAACCCAAGAAAGTTTTTTTTAAAAAAATGATATCAAAATATCCTTTGACTATTGATTATACAAAATATATATACTTGTATTTCCTTAACTATAAACTAATAATTTTAATAAATAAATAATTATAAATATATCAATAACATAAACCTAATAATCTAGTTGTTAAAAAACTATTTAATAGATCTTGTAAAAGCTTATTTAAAAAATATTTATTCCTTTTTACACAACAGTTCATGGCAAGAACATTTATATATATGTATATATATCTCTCATCTCATAAAGACACTACATATATCTTACGCACCTATGTGCCTTTTTCATGTAATCCTGTTTTATTGCAACTGGTGGAAAGCATAATTTAGATGAAATTTTTAATTATTCCTTTTTATATTTAATGACAGTAACTTCAAAGCAGGTTTAATAGAGATGTGATAATTCATTCCTGGGTATACACAAGAATCCAGTCTCATCTTCCAAATCATCTCACGATACTCCAGGAATGTTTCCCAATCACCTCTCCTTTCTTTTTGTTTGTTTCCTACAGAAAGGCCTCACTGAGACCAATGACTGGTGTCAGAACCATGGCCTTAAGCTCAATGCCCAAAAAATGTGTAGTCATTCCCTCTGGGAAAAATCAGGTTCCCATGAATTACCACATCAATGACAGTCCACTGAACACAGAAGGCATTAAAGAGATCTGGGAACACAGGTTGACAGCAACCTCTCTTTTGACCACCACACATTGCCACCGTGGTCAGAAAGTCCTTCTATGTGGCACATCTCATTACTAAGGGTTTTGCATCCAGGAAGAAAGAGGTCATTGTCTCCATCTACTCTTCCCTCATTAGGCCAATCATTGAGTACAATGCCCCATTTGGCATGTACCTCACTAAACACCTGCAATAACTGGAAAGGCCACAAAAGTACCTCACAAAGAGGATCCCTAGGCCTTAAACATTTGTCCTATATGGACAGACTAAAAAACTCCCAACTATTCTCTCTCATATCACCTACTTAGAGGCGATCTCTGCTTGACTTACAAAGCCATGTCTGACCCAGCTCTGTTAGAATGCTACACCTGACGAAATCCCAATTATTCCGCACCACATGCTCCAGAGACCTCAACCTCATTACCGCAATCAACAGAAAATGCTGGAGGGACAGATTCATAACCCAGAGACTGCCAATGCTATGAAATAGACTTCCCATACATGTCAAGCAGAGCACTTCACTGGCCCTCAAAGAGAAATCTTGATGAGCAGATGGGAAATAGAAAATTCACCCCAGGGATCACTCCAGTGGCTTTACTTGACAGAGGCACTGGGAACTAAGGTCAGGTGGCACAATGCCAGGGTAATCCTACAGGCATGGCTTGTAAAGGCTCCAGGGCCATTAGCCTAGTACACACCTATGGATCTATAAGTGCAAACTTCTAGGGGAAAGGAGGCTGACGTGTTTACTGCTGTCTAAGTAGAAGCCTCTGTTGATTCTGGCATTAACAAGGACTGGGAACTTCAAACTGATTATCAGGGTCAAAAACAGATCCTATGAGGAAGGACCAGAGGAAGGAACTGAATCCCTTACCTTGCTAGAGGAGAGGGATGGCATAGCACCCATCTTGAATTAAGTCTGTCACAAAGTCCGTTTATCCACAGTAACATTGCTTTGAGAAAACATGGGTCTCAGTGAACTTAAAGAGGGAGGCCAAGATAAGAAATCTAACTCGATTCTAAAGCCATGGGAGCACTACTGTGTCTAGTACACTTGCCTTTTTCAGAGTCTGAAATAATAAAGGTACTGGCATCAAAAGATGAGCAGACTCACTAAACATCTAGTCTGAGTTTCTTGATGGAAATTGGGTTAACAAAAAAGGAACAGGAAGAATGCTCTTTCCCTTTTGCTGACTTATCTCTAGGATACTGAAATTGATCAGGGGCACAAAGAAGTGATTCCTCTATTTTCACCATCTCTAGGTGATGCATTTGTCAAAAGAAGGGTACAAAAATGGAAACAAACACAAATTATGACAGACAAACAAATGACATGTGCCTATGCAAGTTATGTATAGTGTGAGGATCCTGCTTTGCATTTGCAGTGTTTTTTTAAAGGCTGAGTGCTCCATAATATTAAGACAAGTAGACCCCTTACACCTCTAAGATCAAAGCAATAAGTTGCCTATTTATTTATCTATGTACTTCCATTTGTCAACTGTGCATAATCCAACTGAGCTAAAAGCCCATTTACAGTAGTGGCTGGGGAATAAAAGAATCATAGCTTAATGTCTAATGTTATTAACATATCAAACTCAAAGTCTATAAAGGCCTTCAAAGGGTTTAAGATGAAAAGTACAGGATTGAATAAGCCCAGGTTCAGGCCAATCATCTAAACTTCCACTTTTCTAATTATGGGAGTTAACAGATTTTACCTCAAATCAGCCCTACTGTGAAAATATTTACTGGATATTCTAGATTTCCCTGGTTTGACATAAATATGCTTTTACTTCTGGTCTCCAAGCTGTGACAATCTATTAATCCTTGTGTTAGCCCAATAAGAGACATTATGCATGCCTTTTAAAGAATTATTTCTCCCTTAGCTAACCTGTAATTAATAGTAACAGTCAAACTCTCCAACTGGCTCTTGTAATGCTTGATATATTTATAACCGTAATTGGCTTGGTGAAGTACCACTGGATCCTTTTCAATCTAACTACATGCAAATGAGAAAAAAATGCAGATGGATCCACCCGATTCTATAATAATTTACATTTAGCAGTAAAACTTTTTTTTGTGTTATACAACACAAGTCACAAAACACACATTTACATAGACATTCTTGAATGCATAAACAAAACAAATACAAAAGATATGCACATAAATAGAAAAACATCTGCAATGAAGGCAAAACGTATATGCCAGGACATGAATACAAGGTTAAACATGTAGATAGTGATTGAATGAGGCAGAATAAGAGAGGGAGAAACTGAGGAGGATACGAAATGGAGATTAGGTGATTGAGGAAAATTCAGGTACAAGACAAGCTGAAGTGAAAGATGGGTAGATTTTTAGATTGTAGAGAAATGCTGCAAGTCTAATCACATTCCCAATATCTGGTGAAATGGAATTCCACAGTTAAGCTATATTAACAAAGTATACATTTTCATTGGTTGCTTGATTTGACAACTTCTAGGTTTCTTGTCCAAGATATCAGGTTTTTGTTAGGCATATATTTTAGAAGCAAATTAGAGATGGATGAGCATTTATTATATTTGTATAGGATTGTGTGCATGGCTTGTAACTAGTTAAAAGGTGTTTGAGTTCTAACCAACTAAGCTTTTGAAGAGCTTTACAATGATGAGTTTTGTTGGAGACATTAGCAACTTAATTAGCAACTTAATTTAAAAACTGTCCATGAATAAGGAAAAAGTGTTACAACAAAAAACTGCAGTGGAATTAAAAGGCGTGGAACAATGCATCCTGGGAGAGAGAAACCACCAACAGTACATAAAGGTATCTAAAAAACAGCACAGTACAAGAAAAATAGGCAGCTCTAACCTTTATTTTCCTCTACTGGATGACAACTTTCTAAAGAATCACTTATCCACAAATTACTAGAAACGAAGTGCAATCCAGACCCATTTTCCAATATGCTGCTTATGAGAAGCGGAGGAAACTGGTAATATTCTGGGAAAACTATTTTTTTTTTAGGGCTTAGCCTGTGGTACAAGTCCTAGGCATTGAAAATGTTGGACAAAGTCTTATATCCTTGTCTTAATTAATATCTTGCTATCAGAAGCATACTAGACAGGCTTAACACACAACAACCACATTGACGTATTAAACAGAAAAGGATTATCAAACACACAACTATAACAGTTACAATTCTTTTCTTCCCTTTATAAATAGCTGTGAACTTGTATCAAGTCTCCATGACGTATCATAAGTTTTGCTTTACATTTACAATTCAGTCTCAAATACAGACACTTTTGTACTTGTTCACTGGTCATTAAGGAACTGTAACTAGCATTTAAACCGATAACTAAAGTAAACACAAAGAAGAAAGTACAGTTTTGTACCTACCATAAATGTAGATGTTCGAGTGCTAATACAGCTGCAGTCATAACAGATGGGTTCTCCTGCCGTCAGGCGGGTCCTCGGTCGGCCGAATTCCAAAGTCTAGGTCCGGCGTCGGTTGTCGTCGCTTCTTCCCTGACGTCAGTGTGACAGGGGTATAAAGGAACCAGCCGACGCCATTTTCTTCAGTTTTTCTTGCCCCAGATGTCAGGTGCCCCCAGAAGGAAGGCAATACATAAATTTGTGTAATAAAGCAATGCAATATAATCAAAATACAGTAGTTGCAAGCAAATACACCATAAATGAATACCCCAATCAGGTTGTATGAGGAGGTGTTAGCCATTAGGCCTGTCCCAAGAGGGGAAGGAGGGAGGGAAACCTGGACTGCAGCTGTACTAGCACTCAAACATCTACATTTATGGTAGGTACAAAACTGTACTATGTTCATCATACATACAGCTGCAGTCATAACAGATGGGTAGAATCCCAAAGCTAAGAAAGGGGTGGTAGGCACTAGGTGGAACTAGGAGGAGCCAGGATGCCCTGCAATACTACAGTGGCAAAGCCTGCTCTAGTTTTGGAGTATAATGGTAGGTGGTAGTGCTTGGAGAAGGTATGCACAGAACTCCAAGTGGCTGCTTCCAAAATATCTTTGGTAGGAACTCCTCTGAGGAAAGCTGCAGAGGTAGCTGTGGCCCTTGTGGAGTGAGATCTGATGCCTGTAGGTACAGTTTTGCCATGAAAAGAATAGCAAAAGCGTATGCAGTGGGCTATCCATTTATAGATTGTCTGTTTGGAAATTGGCTTTCCTTGAGCTCCTACAGCATAGGACACAAAGAGCTGTTCTGATTTTCTGAAAGGCTTTTTTCTGTCCAAATAATAACGCAGTTGTCTGTGGATGTCCAAGGAATGTAGTAATCTCTCCCCTTTGTTTTGAGGATTAGGATAAAAGGTAGGTAAAGTGTATGGCCTGATTCAAAGCTACCCTGGATACCACTTTTGGCATAAAGGACGGATTGGTTCGTAAGGAAACTGTCCTGATGGAAGATGATAAAAGGCTGCACAGCCATGAGAGCTTGTAGTTCTGAAACTCTACGAGCTGAGGTAATAGCCAGAAGGAAAGCTGTTTTCCAGGACAAATATTGCAAATCTGATGAGGCAGCTGGCTCAAAGGGAGGCAAGGTCAGTTTTTCCAGAATGAAATTGAGATCCCAAGCAGGTATTGGTTGTTTCTTTGGGGGTTTTAGATTCTTATCCCCTCTGAGGAACTGTCTTAAGAGAGGGTGAGAGAATAAGGGTGGATCAGTGTTGTATTCTGCAGAAATGGCTGAGGCATGGATTTTGATGGAGGAGAATGAAAGTCCACTGCTTAGCAGCTCAGCTAGATACTGTAGTATTTGAGGTAAATTCAGTTTTCCAGGATCCTGGCCCTTTTTCTCATTCCAGACACAAAACCGTTTCCATTTTGCGGAGTAAGCTTTTCTAGTTGACGGCCTTCTGGCCTCCAAAATGACATCCTGCACCTCCTTGGAGAGTAGGGTCTGCTGTGATGCTAAGGAATATTCCATGCGGCTAGATTGAGTGTTTTTAGCTGGCTGTGAAGAGTTTTGAAGCTGTGCTGAGTCAGGAGAAGAGACATTAGATGCAGGGTCCATGGTGGGGAATGCGTCAGGCTCCTCAGGAGTGGGTACCAGTGTTGTCTTGGCCAGTCTGGAGCAATGAGAATCATCTTTGGTCTATCTGCTCTGGTTTTCAATAGAACTTTGGGCAGCAGAGGAAGAGGTGGGAAGGCATAAACTGTCATTGATGTCCAACTGAAAGAGAGAGCGTCCACTCTCCAGGCCTTTGGATGGAAAATCCTTGAGCAGAATTTTGTCAATTGGTGATTTTTGTGGGAGGCAAAGAGATCTATGTCTGGCCTTCCCCATGCTTGGATTATCTCTGTAAAAACTTTTGGATGCAACTTCCATTCGTGTGGATCTGTCATATTTCTGCTTAGGTTGTCTGCCAGTGTGTTTTCATTGCCTGGCAAGTACTGTGCTTGTAGTTCGATTTGTAAGTCCATGGCCATGTTCCAAAGTGACATGGCCTGTCTGCATAGGGGGTATGAATGTGTTCCTCCCTGTTTGTTTATGTACCACATAAAGTACAGTTTTGTACTTACCATAAATGTAGATGTTCGAGGATTCCATTGCTGCAGTCCTTACTATTGGGTATAGTCCGCATCCAGTCGGCCCGAATACCAGAGTATAAGGCTGACGGCGGTCAGGGCGCATTAGACTGACGTCAGTACGTCAGGGTACTAATGCGCATGACCGGCGTCATATCCTCAGTCTTTTCTTGCCCCAGATGTCAGAAGACCCCAAAAAGACAAGGCCCAAAATACCTGCACCAAAACATGAACAATATATACAAAAATATAAGCAGGTAAAACACCTACACAACCACCCCTAAACATAGAGGGGAAGGAGGGAGGGTAAATTGGACTGCAGCAATGGAATCCTCGAACATCTACATTTATGGTAAGTACAAAACTGTACTATGTTCTTCGTCTTCCATTGCTGCAGTCCTTACTATTGGGTAGAATCCCAAAGCAGAGGTAAGGGAGGCTGGCAAATCATAAAGAAGCAGGAGCTGACAACATGCCTTGCAAAACAGCTGTGGCAAAACCAGCCCTAGATTTAGAGTAGATAGGAAGGTGATAATGCTTAGAGAAAGTATGCACTGAACTCCAAGTAGCTGCTTCCAAAATATCCTTAGTTGCCACCCTAGAAATGCTGTTGAAGTGGCAGTAGCCCTAGTGGAATGAGGCCTAATCCCAGCTGGAACCTCCTTGCCATGATGGGAATAACAAAATGCAATGCAAAAGCCAATCCACCTAGAAATAGTTTGTTTTGACACAGGCTTGCCCTCTGAACTCAAAGCAAAAGAAACAAACAACTGCTGAGACTGCCTAAAATCCTTAGTCCTGCTTAAGTAATAGCAATTGGCTGTGTACATCTAAACTGTGCAAAAGCTTTCCCCTTTATTTTGGGGGTCTGCATAAAAGGTAGGCAAATGAATAGTTTGGTTTAAAGCCACACTAGAAACCACCTTAGGCATAAAGGAAGGATTAGTACGTAATGATACCCTATCCTTATGGAAAATCAAAAGGGCTCGACTGCCATAAGGGCCTGCAACTCAGACACCCTTCTTGCAGAAGTAATAGCCAGCAAAAAAGCAGTCTTCCATGACAAATATTTCAATTCAGCAGTAGCCGCAGGCTCAAAAGGTTGTAGAGTAAGTTTTTCCAACACAAAATTGAGATCCCAAGCAGGAGTAGGAGCTCATTGGGGGTCTTATATTCTTAGCCCTCTAAGAAACTGCTTGAACAAAGGATGCGAAAACAATGGTGGGTCACAATCATAGTGAGCTGAGATCGCTGCAGCATGAATCTTGATGGAAGAGAAGGACAGACCCTTGTCCAGTAACTCAGTAAGATATTGAAGAGCCATACTCAAATTAGGCTCAGAAATCTCCAAATTCTTTGCTTTACTCCAAAATAAAAATCTTTTCCATTTTTGCGTACACTTTCCTTGTACTAGGTCTTCTAGCTTCCATAATCACATTTAAAACTTGTTGAGGAAGTTGAGACCTGCTGTGTGTCAACACAGAATATGCCAGGCTGTCAGAGGAAGAGAGTGAAGCTTGACATTGAGCAGATGACCGTCCTGCTGGGATAACAGATGCGGAGTCAAAGGTTAAGGCCATGGAGGCTTCTGTACCAGACTCCGTAGTAGAGGGTACCAGTGTTGCCGAGGCCAATCTGGAGCTATCAAAATCATCCTTGGCCTGTCCTGTCTGACCTTTAACAGTACCTTTGGAAGAAGAGGCAGAGGTGGAAAGGCATACAGATGAAGGTTTGTCCAACTGAAAGACAGAGCATCCACTTTCCAAGCTGTGTGATGAAACCCCTTTGTGCAAAACTGTGGCAGCTGGTGGTTTAGTGGAGAAGCGAACAGATCTATGTCTGGAGTTCCCCATGACACTGTCAATTTCTGAAATACATGAAGATCCAGTTTCCACTTGTGGGGATCCATGATTTGTCTGCTTAACACATCTGCTAAGGAGTTCTGTGCTCCTGGCAGAAACCTTGCCTGAAGAGTTAGGTGCAGGCGCAGTCTCCCATAAAATCATTGCATGCCTGCATAGAGGATAAGAATGTGTTCCCCTTGTTTGTTGAAGTACCACATGACAGTTGTGTTGTCTGTTAGAATCAACACCTGCCCTGGAAGAAGTAACTCCTTGAAAGCCAGCAATGCGAACTGGACTGCTAACATCTCCTTTATGGTGATATGTAGATGCTGTAGTCTGGCAGGCCACTTGTCTTGTATCCACTTTACATTTAGATGAGCTCCCCAAGCAATGTCTGAGGCATCTGTCGGTAAAATCTGACTCGCCTCTGGCGGGTCACAGAGAGTCCCTTGTTTAGGTGACATTCCTGAGCCCACCACAAAAATACTCTTTGAAGGCAAGGTATTATTTGAATGACAGTGTCTAAATCCTGGCAGTGCTGTGTCCATACATTTTTGAGATACCATCGTAACTTCCTCATATGCAGTTTGGCATTGGGAAGCACCAGAATACAAGATGCCATGAACCCTAATGCTTGAAGGACTGTCTCTGCAGTCAGCACGGACTGATGAGATAGTTGATGGAAGTAAAGTGACAGACTCTTTTGTTTGTCCGGGGTTAAAAAGGCCATCTGGGCTGCTGTATGCAGTCTCACACCCAGAAAGCACATGTCTTGAGAGGGTACTAGACTGGACTTTATTTTGTTCACAGAATACCCTAGGCATCTTAGCACTGCTATAAGATATTCCAGATGCTGTAGAAGGTCTTCCTTGTCTTGAGCCAGAATCAGGCAGTCGTCTAAATAAGGATAGATTTGAAGTCCTTGTAGCCTGAAGTAAGCTATCACTGGAGCCAGAACCTTTGTGCATACTCTGGGCGCAGTAGATAAGCCAAAGGGCAATGCAGAGAGCTGATAATGAGAATCTCCAGCTTGAAACCGCAGATACTTCCTGTAACTTAGCCTGATATGCACATGAAGGTAAGCTTCCTTAAGATCTAAAGTTACCATCCAGTGATCTTTGCCCAGCAGTAAAAGCTGTTGTAACGTCAACATCTTGAACTTGGGAATGTCCAGATAAGTGTTGAGGAGAGATAAATCCAAAAGCAGTCTCCACGTGTTCCCCATCTCTGGTACTAGGAACATGCGAGAATAAAATCCTAGGCCCCTTTCTGACCCAGGGACTGGTAGAATGATGTCCAACACCCATCTGTCTTGAGTAATTAAATCCCAATTTCCTTTGAAAAGAGACAGTTGTCCTTCCAAAGGAGCTGCCAGACGAGAATCTACTGGCAGTTGAAAAGGCAGGTCATTGGGTCTGTTTACGAAAGGACTGACCCCTGCCCTCACCAGAAGTCTGAGCAGGTGAACTCCCCGTTCTAGGCCTAAAAGAACCTTGAGCTCTGCCCCTACCACGTCTAGACCTACCCCTAGACTGGGAATCATAAGCAGGACATGTCCACCCCTTAGCAGGCCAATTTCTACTAAACTTCGGTGGCTGTACCTGCAAAAAATCTTTAACAGTTTGCATAGACTTAGCTTTGTCTTCCATTTTCTTTAAAACTGCTTCCACAGGTGAACCAAACAACACATCAGACTGTAAAGGAGCATCCAAAATCCTTGTCTTAACATGCTCAGCCAAATTTTGATCCCTCAACCAGGCATGCCTGCGAAGAACAGAACTAGTGGCAGCCACCCTCGAGGAGGCCTGCACAGCATCAAAACCACATTGCAAAGAATGCTTGCCCACTTGTTCAGACACATAAACTAAATCCAGCAAGTCTTTACAATCAATACCTTCCGCCAAAGCATCCACCTTAGATTTCAATTGTGAAAGGAGATAATTTTGATATTTCAGCATGTGAAACTGACAATTCAACGCTCTCATGGCTAGAGTGGAAGAAGTATACATTTTCTTACCCCACCTATCTAACGCCCTTGCCTCTTTGTCAGTGGGAACAGGATTTTTAACCACAGAGGCCTTAACACCTTTAGGCCCCTGAGAAACAGCTTCTGGGTCCGCCCTAGGACTCTTAAACAAATACTTATGAGCTTGGCACCCTATAGTACCTATCAGGTTTAACAGGAGCAGGAGGCAAAGAATCAGGGTTCAGGAAGCCTCTGCAAAACATCTTCCACCACATTCAACACAGGAGGTATAGCTAAGGGCCTATGCTGGGGTAAAACAAGAATTCCCTAAGCCTCTTCCTGGAATCAGAGTAATCCTGGCCTTCCCATTTAAAGTGCTCCCTCATGGAATGCAGAGTCTCTGAAAATGAAAAATCCTCAGGAGGAGAAGCCGAAGGAGTGGCATCATCCACATCAGAATCAGAATAATGAGGATACTCCTGCAAATCTTCCAGAAGATTCAGAAGCCCCTGAACCCTGTTCAAAACTGTCAAACTCTGGTTCCACTCTAGGCCTCTTATCAGGAGGGCCCATAGAACCTCTAATCATAGTAATCAAATCTTCTGCCATTTTAAGCATATGTTTCTTAGGTACAGAACCCGAAAGGCTAGGAGAAGCCCCTACTGAAGCTGAAGTTGGCCTACCTCTAAAAGAAGTTTTGGCAACAGAAGGAGAGGCTCTAACTACTTTAGGAAGAGAGGGAAGAACAGTTACCTGAGAAGCCCCCTCAGCCTGGCCTGCCTCCTGAGAGGGTACATCCTGTAACAGTAAAGTTTCTGCCTGAGACTCTATAGAAACTCCTGGCAAAACCTCTGGCTCCACTGAGCCATCTAAAGAACCGACGTCTGGGACAGTCGGTTCATCAACCCTAGGCTTCGCTGTTTTGTCCTTGCGCTTCTTGGATGAAGCGGGCGTCGGAGCATCCAACGGCATTTTATAATTGCAACGCTTCCCAAACACTAATCTGGCACAGTCTAACCTCCTCTTAATAGTGCGTTTGTTAAACTTAGCACAAGAGCGGCAACCAACAACGTCGTGCTCAGGCCCTAAACAAGGTATACATAATGTATGGTAATCCCTATGAGGTATTTGTTTCCCACAAGAAATACAGTTATTCACTTTTCTGACATCCGGTTAAAACTGAGGCAAGAAAAACAAAATATTCTAGCGGGTACTTAGCCAACTCTGATTCGGTCTGAAACTCCGGTTTCGGAAATATTTCAGAACGCCAACCTGCACTCGCAAAACTGCTTCTGCATCGGATCACGCGGCAAAAAAGACTGAGGATATGACGCCGGTCATGCCCATTACTACCCTGGATGCGGACTATACCCAATAGTAAGGACTGCAGCAATGGAAGACGAAGAACATCTGTGGTGTTGTCCGTTCTTATCAATAGTTGACCTGGTTGCAGAAGGTCTTTGAAAGCTATAATAGCATTTATTACTGCTAGCATTTCCTTTTGATTGATGTGAAGGTGCTTTTCTTTTTGGGACCATTTGCCCTGAATGCACCGATCTGTCATGTGCGCCCCCCAGGCATAGTCCGAGGCGTCTGTTGTGATGACTTGATTTGCTTGAGGCTTGCTGAATGGAAGACCTGTGTTTGTTTGGCATGCTTGAGCCCACCACAGAAATTCCTTTTGAAGACATGGAATTAGTGGTATTATTGTTTCCAAACTGTGGCTGTGTTGAGACCATAGGTTTTTCAGGTACCACTGAAGTTTCCTCATATGCAGCTTTGCACATGGGATTAGTAAGATGCAAGATGCCATGAATCCCAGAGCCTGCAGGATTTTCATTGCAGTCAGCCTGGTGCAATTTGCTAGTGCTCTGAAGTATTGAGTTAGTTGCCCCTGCTTCTCTGGCGTGAGGTAGGCCATATGGGTGTTTGTGTCCAAGTTGGCACCCAGGAAAATTATTTTCCGAGAGGGTATTAGTCTTGATTTCTTTTTGTTGACTGTGCTTCCCAGAGAGTTCAACAACATTATTACATAAGCCAGATGTTTCAGAAGAATGTGCTTGCTGTCCGCTTGGATCAGGCAGTCATCCAAATAGGGGTATATTTGTATCCCTTGAAGTCTGCAGTAGGCAATTACTGATGCCAGGCATTTCGTGAATACTCTGGGCGCAGTAGATAAGCCAAAGGGCAATGTAGAGAATTGATAATGGGTTGAACCTGCAAGAAATCTGAGGTATCTTCTGCAATTTTGTCTGACTGGGACATGCAGGTATGCCTCCTTGAGGTCCAAAGTTACCAGCCAAGACTCCTTCCCAGCATGGGAAGAAGCTGCTGTAGAGTGAGCATCTTGAATTTTGGTACGAGTAGAAATGTGTTTAGGATGGATAGGTCCAAAATAGGTCTCCAATCTTTTCCCTTCCTTGGTACCAGGAATAGTCTTGAATAAAAACCTTGACCTTGTTCGTGCGTAGGTACCTCTTGAATAGCTTTCATGTCTATGAGATCTGTAATTTGTCTTTGTGCCTCTGCCCTTTGATTGTGTGGCAGGTTTGGCATGCCTCTCATTTTTGGAAGGGTGTGAAAATGGAATCTGTAGCCTCTGTTTATAATGTCCAGGATCCATTTGTCTTTTGTGACAATATGCCAATTTTTTGAAAATAATGCCAGTTTTCCTCCTAAGGGTGCTGCCATTTGAGTCTTGCTTGGCATGCAAAGGGGAAAGTCATTGGGCTTGCTTTCTGAATGGTTGCGAGTTATCCTCACCACCTCTTTGTGTAGGAGCTTGCCATTGTCTGCCTCTAAATGATCCTTGGGATTGTCCTCTGCCCCTCGGGCGCCTGTATCTACCTTTTTGGGGTCTGTCCGTGGCTGGAAAGGACCAATTTTTGGAAGGCCAATTTCTACTGAAACGTGGGGGTTGTACCTGTAGAAAATCTTTCACACTTTGCATTGATTTAGCCTTTTCCTCCATTTTCCTTAATACCTCCTTAGCATTAGCACCAAATAATACATCCTTTTGTAGAGGGGCATCTAGTAATTTTGCTTTGACATGATCTGGCAAGGATTGTTCCTTGAGCGAGGCATGTCTACGTATGACTGATCCTGTAACAGCAGCTCTACATGAGGCCTCTAAGAGCATCAAAACCACATTGTAAGGTATGCTTACCCAGTTGTTCTGCACTATGCATCAAATCCTGCAACTCCTTCAAGTCTGGTTGTTCAGGTTGCGACATTTTACTTTTCAATTGTGATAACAAAACTGTTGGTATTTTAGCATATGGAACTGACAGTTTAAGGCCCTCATGGTTAAGGTAGCCGAGGTATATACCTTTTTTCCCCACCTTTCTAAGGATCTGGAATCTCTCTCGGAAGATAATGGATTTTTAGCAGTGGAGGCCTTAATTCCCTTGGGTCCCTGTGAGATGGTTTCTAGGTCAGCAGCATGGCTTTTGTATAGAAATTGGTGTGAGTCAGGAACCCTGTAGTACCTGTCAGGCTTGACTGGGGCTGGAGGTAAAGAATCCGGTTTAAAGCAGGCCTCCGAGTAAACATCATCTAGGATGTCCAAGACAGGAGGTATAGCCAGAGGCCTGTGCTGAGGTAGCAAGAGAAATTCCCTAAGCCTTTTCTTGGAATCTGAATAATCTTGGCCTTCCCAGTGGAAGTGTTCCCTTAAGGTATGCAAAGTTTCCCCAAATGAGTAATCCTCTGGGGGGGATACAGAAGGAATGGACTCCTCTGCATCAGAGTCTTCAAAAGGGGAGTAAGAATGTTCCTGATCATCAGAGTGCTCTGAAATAATGGAGCCCTGATCAGAGGAGGGGGATTCTTCCTCCACTCTGGGCCTTTTGTCCGGTGGGGGTTGAGAACCCCTGATAAGAGTAATTAAATCCTCAGCCATTTTAAGCATCTGTTTTTTAGGCATGGGGCCTGGAGATGGGCCCTGTGTAGCTTGTCTCTTAGAATGCATGACTGCTTTAGACTTAGTGAAAGCCTTGAAGGAAAAAGAAGGGGAAGGTCTGAAGACACCTTGAGAGGAGGCAGACCTGTCCACATTTTGAGATTCAATGCCAAGAGTGGCTTCGGTATCTGTAGTCGGGGTGTGGGCCGAGGAGCCTGCGACCTCGGGCACAGGAGACACCGCCAATATAGTGTCGTCGGTAGTCAGGGGCTGCGTAGGTGCCTCGGTGAGAACCGGACCACATGTAGTCGGCTTTGGCGTGGTGTCGGTAGAGGCCACGGACCTCATGTGTTGGTCCTTATCTTTGCGCTTTTTAGACAAAACTGGAGTCAGAGTATCCGACGACATAATATAGTTAAATGTTTTGCCAAAATAATGCTGGGCGAACTCCGCCCGACGCTTAATGGTGCGTTTGTTGAATGTAGCACAAAAGCGACAGACCGAGACGTCGTGGTCTGGGCCTAAACAAGGAATACAGAGGGAATGGAAATCCTTATGCGGTATTTGCTTCTCACATGAAATACAATTATTAACTTTGTCTGACATCGGTCTGAGGCAAGAAAAGTTTCCCCAACAGGGTACTTAGCTTTCAAGAAGACTTCGGTTTCAAAATTTTCATAATTTCAGGAGCTGGCCGACCGGCACTTGCGAACTGCTTCTGCTTCGGGCACCGCACGGCAAGAAAGACTGAAGAAAATGGCGTCGGCTGGTTCCTTTATATCCCTGTCGCACTGACGTCAGGGAAGAAGCGACGACAACCGACGCCGGACCTAGACTTTGGAATTCGGCTGACCGAGGACCCGCCTGACGGCAGGAGAACCCATCTGTTATGACTGCAGCTGTATGCATGATGAACATCCTAATTCTGTACTATTAACCTTGATGGTTACATTAACAGATCACCTTCAACAATTCAAAAATATCCTCTGCAGCACCTCAGTTATGTACTTCTCGTAACTCTGCATCTGTGTTGCCAGTTTTTGTCCTTTTTCAACTGAGGTCTCGGATCCGACACTGGATCCATCCTCGGACACTCTGACAGACTTTAGGCTCTGTAGCTCGAGCTCCTCCTATTACTCATAATCCCTCTCTTCTCCTATGTTACCTTAGAGTTTCCCTCTTTTCAGTTAACAACAACAATGCATAGTAGTATCAGCCACTAACAATTTCTGATGAAAAAAGAATAACGTATTACTAAACAGTTGCAATGTTGAAGAAAACTAAGACAGCTTCTGGAACCCACACTGCAAGACCATTAAGGAATCTCTCTCAGGGCATACTAGGAGACAATCAAAAGGTACAGAGGACTGGAGGGTGGGAAGTTGAGGAAGGACTAAAACAGACAACACAGATGCACAGTTATGGTGAATATGTAACTACAATATATGATGGTGTCTTTTTTGACCATTCCTCAACTGATGTGACAGAGTCCTCAGCTACAGTAATCTTGGTTGGTCCTCAAGGACCAACCAAGATTACTGTAGCTGAGGACAGTAATCTTGGTTGGTCCTCAAGGAAGGATGTTCCAGAGTACAGTGGAGCCAAATGCTGCTCTATTCCTAGACAGAATGTCCAACTTGTAATGAGATATAAAGGGATGAGGACTGAACCAAGCTGCTGCTGCACAAATGTCATCTATGGAAACATTGGAGCAACAAGCAGAAGATGCAGTCATAGCCCCGGTACAGTGAGCTTTAAAAGACTTATTACCTACACATCTTAGTCTTGTAAACGAAGACAATGCAATCAGTGAGTCATTTGGCTGAGGTTATTTTAGACACTGCTTTTCCCAATTTAGATTTGGAAAAGGAAACAAACAGTTGTTCCGATTTCCTTTTGTCTTTAGTTCTGTAAATGCAAAATCTGAGTGGTCTATACACATCTAATAAATGGAGCATGCATTCACCTTTGTTAGAAAAATTGGGGAAGAAAACCAGTACGTCATAGTCTGCTTAAGGTTAGTTTCAGAAATCACTTTAGGCAGAAAGGAAGAGTAAGTCCAGAAGGATCCTCTGTCCTTAGGAAAGATTAGATAAGGTGACTGGGAAGAAAGAGCATGGAGCTGTGATACTAGTCTAGCAGATGTAATAGCAAATAAGAAGAGAGTTTCCCATGATACATACTTTAGTTCTGCTCTGGCTGCAGGTTCAAAGTGGGTCTGAATCAAGGCTTGAAGGATGAATGTAAGGTTTCAAGATGGTAATAGGACCATTAACAGGAGGCTGAAGCAGCAGTGTATTTAAGAAATGTTTTGCACAATTTCAAGGAAGCTATAGAAGAATTCTTTTCATCTAAGTGAAAATTTGATATTGCAGCTAGTTGTACCTTAACGGTTGAATAACTAGCCTCATTACTGAAAATGGAAGCCAGGAATCAAGAATAGCTGGAGGTGGTGCTGAAAAAGGGTTGTTAGATGTCTTTGCTGGGCCCAGATCGAAAATCCTTTCCACTTGCTCTTGTAAATCTTCCTGGTTAGAGGCCTTTTGTGATGATATAAGAATGTGGCGAACAGGGGAAGAAAGCCTAGAGTTTCTATCGATCACTGGAAGTGAAGAAACCACGTGGTCAGCTTGAGAGACTTCATGTCCAGCAGAGGCAAGTTAGACAGGTGAGACAGAAGGTCCTTTATAGAGAGGGTAAACTAGATGAGACCACATGAAGGGAAACCACAACTGACAAGGCCAGAATGGGGCAATATGGATAACCTTATTCTTCCACCGTAACGCTTTCCGAAAAAAACTTGGGGATGACAAAAGTTGGACTGAAGGCATATTGGAGACCAGAGGGCCAATCGTGAGCCAGGCACTCTCTAGGTGACTCCCCCTCTGGGGGGGAGGGGGGAGGATTAGGGACATGTAACTGCTGCACTTGCTACTGAAGGGGAAGTAAATGGATGGCAGCAAGTTTGATCCCATTGGCAAAATATCATTTCCGCTACTGATTTGACTGATAGACCACTCGTGAGGGAGCAAGATGGACCTGCTTAACTAGTCGCTAACACAGTGGTTTTACCTGGAATGTGCCTTGCCGACAGAAAGCAGTCATAACAGACTGCCCATTGCCAAAGTCTCACTGCCTCCCTGCATAGTGGGTAGGGTAAGATCAGGTCCCCCCACTTGTTGATGTGTCATAGCAGACAAGTTATTGGTCTGAACAGCAACTATCCATTAAGGGAGAAAATAATGAAAAGTCTTCAATGCTAAAAGGACTGCTCTCATTTCTAGGCTATTAATGTGGCCTCTGTCTGGGACCATGTGTTTTGGACTGTCCTTCCCAAATAATGTCCCAAGCCACCCTAGTTGGGAGACATCCATAGTCATTGTGGCATTGGGCATGGGCAGTGAAAAAGGGCAGACATGAACAACTTCTTGAGCATATATCCACCATACTATGTGATGACTGCAGAAGTTCATGATGGAGTGCAGTCAACAGATGGAATCTGACTGACTACAGTATTGCTGAAGTCCACTGTAACACTCATGTGAAAGCAAGCCAAAGGCACTAGTACTACCAATGCTGCCATCAACCCCAGTAGTTGTTAATCTGGCAGGAGGTGAATGAAGAGAAAGAATGTGTAATGCTTGTTTTTGTAAAGTGCCCACTCGTGTGTGGTAGAATTGCTATTTGTGATCAGGTATCTAGACAGGTACCAATGAACTTCAGAGACTGCATCAGGCAGAGTTATGATCTGTTGTAGCTTATAGTAATACCTAGATGGAGACATAGGCAGAGCAAGTAGTCCCTGGCTTGAATGAGTATAGGCCTGGTGGAAGCAACAGCCAGTTGTCTATATAAGGAAATACTTGGAATCTGTGCAGTCTCAGGTGAGCCGCAACCACTGCCAGGCATTTGGTAAACAGGTTGGGGGCTGTGGTGAGATGAAGGGCAGTGCTCTAGATCATGACTAGCTCCCAGATGGAACTGCAGATATTGCCTGGAGTGCCTGTGTATCTTGATATGTTGGTATGCATCCTGGAGATCTATAGAATACATCAAACCATCCTTCCTTAGCAGCAGCAGGATAGACTGAACTGTGACCATCCAAAAGTTCGAATGTTTTACACAGTGATTCAGACTGTTGAGATCCAAAATTGATTTTTTTTTACACTAAAATGAATCTTAACCAAGTACTTGATCCTTCTTGGTCGGGGGGGGGGGCTGTCTGGATGATGCTTATCTTCAGCAGCTTTTCTATTTCTATGACTGGTGCTTTCCTATAACTGGGTGGAAAGAATAGTTGTGTAAAATCTTACCATAACCATAGAAGTCCTTCTCTTCTAAACGTTGCTATATGTTGCAATATTCATAACGGAGTCCATTGTCAGCTGACTCGTACGTCCGGCCAGTATACAAAAGTCTAAACATACTGTAGAGTACGCATGATGCAGCACATAGAACTAGTCCTATGTTGGTCCTAAAGTGTCTGGTATAAAGCAGATATTGGCACGCACCAAGCCTCATAACTGAATATCACAGGAAGAACACCAGTCTAAAAAAACATGAGGAAACACAACCAGCATACAGGCAAGCATCAGGGTGAAGACGGGGGGGGGGGGGGGATACTACAACACATAGAAGAGAAAGACATCTATGGGTATGGTAAGATTTTACACAACTGTTCTATGTTCTTCTATTCATATGTTGCAGAATTCATAACATGAATACCAAAGCTCATGCAGAAAAAGAAATGGGTGGAACGGCAGTTGCACTCTCTACAAACCCCTGCAGAATAACCCTTGCAAAACCGGCTCTACCCCTGGAAATGCCATCCAACTTGTAATGTTTTGGAAAGTGTGTGTAGAAGACCAGGTAGCTGCTTCTAATATACAGAAGGTGTCCAGACCTTTGAAGCACCACAGGAGGACACAGCTCTAGTGGAATGTGCCTTTACTGGGGAAGCAAGAGTTTTCCCATGAGACACATAGCAAAAAGAAATGGTTTTGGAAATCCAAGTGGAGATGGTCTTCTTGGAAATAGGCCTGCCCAGGGCCTTAGAATGATAGGAAATAAAAAGACGATCAGATTTCCTAATAGGCCTGGTTTTGTCCAAATAAAATCTGAGTTGCTGATACAAATCCAAGGAGTGTAAAATCCTTTCACTAGAGGATTGTAGAGATGGGAAAAATGAGGGCAGATTAATGGACTGATTAAGTGACAACTCATTCACCACCTTGAGCATAAAGGAGGAATTAGTGCATAAGGAGACCCTATTCCTGTGGAAAACAGTAAAGGGGGAAGAGGACATCAGTGCCTGATGTTCTGAGAACCTTCTGGCCAAGGTGATGGCCACAAGAATAAAACATTTTTCAGGTGCAATGCTGAAGAGAAGAAAAACTTGCTGGTTCAAAAGGAGCCTGGGTAAGTTTTTCTAGATAAAAATTTTGATCCCAAGGAGGAGGAACTGGTTTCCTTGGTGGTCTGATATGAAAGACGCCTTCCAAGAAAAGTTCAACTTCCAGCCTTGAAGCCAAGGGAGTAATCATAGGCAGACATGCAGAGATTGCTGCAAGATGAGCTTTTGCTGAAGAGTATGACAATCCACTGCTCAATAATTCACACAGGTAAGACAGAACCATTGGAACATCCACCAGCAGTAGCTGTAAATCCTTTGAAAGACACATCTTTTTCATTTGGAAATACAGGATTTCCTAGTATTGGGTTTTATGGCCTCCTGCAGAACTTGCAGCACGTCCCCAGAGAAAAGCTGTCTGAAAGGGATCAAAACCCTATCACCCACATCTGTGGATGTATTAGAGATTCCTTGTCCTGTGTCAGTAGGTCCACTCTGTGTGATGACTGCCCTTGGCTAAATGCAGAAGTGGGAACCAATGTTGTCTCGGCCAAAAGGGAATCACCAACAAGAATTTTGTTTGCTCCTGTTGGATCTTCAACAAGACTTTTTGGAGAAGCAGGAAGTGGGAGAGGGGAATGCATAGAAAAACATCCCCTTCTAAGGGGAAAGATACCACCTTCCATGCCAGAGGACTGAGGACTCTGGCACAAAACTTTGGAAGTTGTCTGTTCATATGGGGGGTGAAGAGATCTACCCGAGGCATACCCCACTGATGGGCAATGTCCAGAAACACATCCCTGTGTAAAATCCATTCGATAGACTGAATCATGGACCTGCTCAATGTGTCTGCCACAATCATTTTGAGTGGAAGGAATGTAGACTGCTTGGAGGGTCAGTTGACTCAAGAGGCTAACCCCAAGCTTGGACAGCCAGTCTGCATAGGAGAAGACTTGGTCCCTCCCTGCTTGCTGACATACCAAAGGACTGTGGTGTTGTCTGTAAACCACTTTAAGGTGCCTGGAAGAAGAAGAGGTTTGAAAGTTTGCATAACAAAAATTAAGGCTCTCATCTCTTTTATGTTTGTGTGTTCCTTCTTTGGGGAAGGAGACCACACATCTTGAACCTTCCAGGATGCCAGTGTTGTTCCCCTTCCTAAGTCTGAAGTGTCCGTGAACAGCTCCTGAGAAGGAAAGGGTGGCTGTAAGGCTGTAAGCTGCTGAATCCACCAGTTCATTTCCTTTTTCAAACAGGGAAGAAGGGGAATAAATTTCAATGGATGAGCCTGTTGCATCCATACTGACCTGAGGTACCACTGGAATTTCCTCATGTGCAGCTTGGCTAGAGGTAGCATGGGGATAGTGGAAGCCATAAAGCCCAAGAGGTGGAGAAACCCCTTGACAATCACGCATTGAAGAGACATGAGGGCCTGGAAGTAGGCATTGAGAGAGAACACCTTCTGGGGAGGTAAGAAAGCCAATATCCTGTCTATTTGTATTCTGCATCCTAGAAAACATGGTCTTGTGAAGGAACCAGGATAGATTTTTGACAGTTGATAGTGAATCCTAGATCCTCCAGAACAGACACCGTGAAGAGCAGATTCTCTTGAAGCATGCCTGGAGAAGATCGTCCAGGTACGGGAAAATCTGAATACCCCTTATAATCTGTAAAAGGCTATGACAGGAGCTAAGCATTTTGTGAAGACCCTTAGAGCGTCAGACAGTCCAAAAGGCAAAGCAGAGATTTGAAAATGTGAGGAACATTAAAGCAAAGGCTCTTCCTGAACAGAGGATGAACAGAAAAGTGGAGGTTAGAATCCTTGATGTCCACAGATACCATGTATGCCTGAGAAAGGATAAGGGTGAGTAGAGTGTTCAAAGATAGCATGCAAAAAGGAGGGAACCTTCAGGAAGGTGTTTAGGTGGGAGAAGTCCAAGATGGGCCTCCAGAGGCCATCTTTCCTGGAGACCAGGAAAATCCTGGAGTAAAAACCTTTACATATTTGGAAATGGCACCCTGGGAAAAAAGACTGAAAATGACTTGGGGAAGTAATCCAGCTGTTCTTTTGGAGGTTGTGGAATACTCCTGAAGGAAGGTGGAGTTTTCTACACTTTGAAGTATCCCTGAAGGATAATGGAGAGGACCCAAGAGTTCTAAGTGATCTGTTTCCAAGCAGGGATAGAAACAGAAAGACACAAGGAAAGAGGGGTCTAGCAGCAAGGAGGTTGGTAGTCACACATTACCTGGCTTGCACGGAAAGGGCAGCTTCTGAGCAGCAGCAGCAAATGTTGAGGACTTGGCTGAGTATTTTTTCCTAGCACCTCTTTTACCCTTGGAAGACCAAGTTCTGGAAGGTTTCCTTAAAAAGGGGATTTAGAGGGGTAGTTCCTCTGAAATCTGGGAACTAGAGAGACAAAATGTTTTAGGTCTTATAGCTCTTTGCCCTTTTCTTGTAAGGACTTAGAGTTCTGTAGCAGAAGCAGCAAACAAGGCCTTGTTGTCAGTGGGTGCATCAATAATTTTAGCCTTTATGTCGTCTGGCAAGGGCTGTAGTCTGAGCCAGGAGTACCTCCTGAGAACAGACTCTGAAGCAGCAGTTCCTGCAGATGCCTCCACTGCATTGTAGCTACACTTACTTGAATGGTGTGTGACTTAAGCAGAAGAGCTCAGAATGAAGGATAACCAAGTCTTAGCAGGAGAGCCTGGAAGTTCTGAAATTATCTTGCTGGCATCACAGAGAAGGGCTAAAGAGTATTTTGCTGTATGGGTCTGGTAGTTTATGGTTCTAAATGCCAAAATTGATTATGTATAGACTTTCTTCCTCAACCTCTCCACAACTTTACTCTCCTTGTCTGAAGGGAGAAGGAAAGTGGAAAGCAACATATTACAGGCCTTGTCAACAGACAAATTGTTGCAGGGCCTGCAGAAGGACATTTGTAATTATTTATTTATAGCTTGTTTGCCAGGATAGTCCACTGGGCCATGAGGAGCCCATTTTCAATGGAGTCCTGGGAAGAAAGCTCAAAAAAATTATAAATTACAGATTTAACATAAGAGTAAGTTATTAGAGAAATGTAATGTGCACAAATGAAGCAAAATTAAACAAATAGAAAAACACATATTAGTAGAGTGCGTATATTAGTACAATGCAATAAGAGTAATATTTACAAACAGTCAAGTTAACAGTTTAACATATTAACACAATGCAATAACAAACAGACTAAATTTTTTAACAGTTATGCTAATTCATGCAGTTAATTTCTAGGCTACTGAATTGTACCATTCTAGGAGTTATGCTAATTCCTAGAGTTTATAAGGGGCACAAAACAATGGGAGGCTACTGTGAATTAAAGTTTATAGAGAATAGCTATAGTGTAGAGAGATTATGTGGGGTGGGAGCAAGAGCATTCCCATAGTGAAGTAAGGTTTTGAATGAAGAGAGGAACCTGGTGGTGTGGATTATAGGTGGGAGGGAATTCCAATGGCATGCTAGAGAGAATGACATTAGATGTTTGCCTGGTGGATGGGCAGGTTTATGCAGTTCAATTAGATGTTGGGAATTAAATCTCAAAAGTCTATTTGGTTGGTGCATTTTAAAGGTGGTGGCAAGAGAGGGACAGAGAGAGAGAGAGTGAAAATAAGTTTGTGTGCTTGGACAAGCTGAATATAGAAGAGGTAATTGGACAGCTCAAGCCAATTCTGTTGGTGTAGGGCAGTGCAGTGATGGGAAGTGGATCTATGGCCGGTTGCAAATTTTGTTATTTTATTACAGCAAGAGGAGAGTTTAGTCTTGAGGGAGGATTGCAGGTTAGTAAGGACAGAGGCACCATATACGAGGGATGGGATAAGGCAAGTGTTGGCGAGGGTGAGCATAGTGGAGGGAGAGATGTAATGGTTGTGGCAGTAAAGCATGCCTATTTTTGTGTGTGTGTTTTTTTTGATATTTGTGGTGGTGCTGCGGTAGCATTGTCACCTCACAGTCAGATGTTGTCCTGTTTGATTCTCAGCTACAGTGTCTTCTGTGTGGAGACATGCATGAATGGGCGTACCTTCGTTGAAGGTTGTGCGTCAGAGCTGGCAACTCGGCACGTAAAAATCTACTGCCAATCATTAGCGGACCAGAGTTCCACTGTGACGACCCCTAACCGGGAAAAGCCGAAAGACACAACATCAACAACAACTTGCAGATGATTATCAAACTTTAGCTGATCATCACTCAGGACTCCTAGTAGTTTAGCATTAGCGACTATTTCGAGTGGAGTATTATTTTGACTGATGACCGAGAATGAGGTTTTATTTAAGGTGGTGGTTTTAGAAGCAGTAAATATCATATCATGAGTTTAATTTTAATAGCAGTGAGTGCTAGATGGTTGTCCATCATCCATTGCTCAGTGGAGGAGAAGGCATCTTGGGTTAATTTAACTAGGGTGGGTATAGAAGAGGCAGAGCAGATTATTGCTGAATCATCAGCATACTGGACAAGGTTGGCATTTGGGATTGCTTCATAGAAATCGTTTATGAATATACTGAATATCAGGGGGCCTAAAATTGAACCCTGGTGGACACCTGTGGGAGTATTGAGAAAAGGGAAGGTGGCTTTTTTTCCATCTGACTGCTTGTTGTCTGTTTGAGAGGCAACTGGTAAACCAGTTAATAGAAGAGTGGGATAGATTTAGTTTGGAGAGTTTAGTGAAAAAAAGGTTATGAGAGATAGTGTTGAATACCTTAGAGAGGTCAAGGAGGCGAGTGGACATGATGTGGCCAGTGTCACGGGTCTTATTAACTGTTTCTAGGAAGGAGAGGAGAGTTGTGGTAGTGCTGTGGCCAGGTCTGAAACCATGTTGAGTATGGGTTAGAAGTTGGTTGTTTATGAGGTAAGGTAGAAGTTGTAGATGGTGCATTTTTCAATAAGTTTAGAAATGGGGGATAAGATAGCGATAGGTCGAAAGTTTTGCCTTGCCAAATTTGGGAATAGGTTTGGTATAGAGGGTAACTAAGTGGGATGATGAGTAGAGGAGAGTGACTCCCCCTCCTTTTTTGTGTGTTCTATCTTTCCTAATTATGGAGTAGTTGTGTGGTGTTAGTTCAGTCTTTTATATGGGGTTTGAGCCAGGTTTCTGAGATGGCCAGAATATCGGGTTGGCTATGGAGAACCCAGGCACGGAGGTTAGGAATTTTGTTGCATACACTCTGAACATTTAGATCTGAGAAATGGAAGGGTTTACCAGTTGTGGGAGAGGATAGGACTGGGAGGTTGAGATGTGTGGGGGAGAAGGGCCAGGGTTTGGGTGAATGTCGTCAAGAGAGAAGGATAGAGATTATATTGCAGAAGAGGTTTTTGAGTCGCTTGGTATGTAATCTATGCAGTGTAAGCTTTATGGGAATGTGGCTAATATAGATGTGAGTAGAGATTTTGGGGTTAGGTAAGAGTTTGTAGGTGAAGAGCATACTATTATTGAAGGGGTAGAGACTGAGTGACATGCAGTTTGAGGAATATGTGTGCATCATGGAGATTAGGTTAGTTGTATGAAATGGGGGTGCGTGATTTGCACTGAGAGATGGGGTGAGTTAGGTTAGGTAAGACATGGTAATAAGCAGTAGTATTTGAGTTAGAAGTGAAAGAGGTTTCGTAGACATGATGACTATTCAGGATATAATGGGGAGTGAGTCTGGGATTAAGTAGATATTAGTAAAAATTTAAAGCATGGGTTTGGGTACCTGAGAAGGTAATATGGATAGTTTGTGTTAATGTGGTAGGACGTTTTGGCGTAGGAGGGGTGGATTATAATGTCACATATTCAATGTTAGAAGTTATGTATGAGATGTTTGGGGGTGTTTACTGGGTATGTTTCTATTGGGTAGTTGCTACTGTGTGCGAGTGCAAATGTATTGTAGATAAGTAGTAATTTATAATGGAATGGGTTAGTTATAATTATTTAAGCAGATTTGGTGGTCTGAACTCTGGTGAGTGTGGCCTGGTCAAGTTTAATTTACAGGTATTGGGGGGGCGGGTGGGATATGGGGGCAGTGAGGGGAGCAGAGTGAGCCCGAGCGTAGCAAAGAGGAATGGGGTGGGATGAGCCAAGATTTTGCTGAGCCAAGATCCAAGCAAAGACAATTTTGTGTTTAAGAAACAATCAGAATTGACAAAGGACTGCCCTGAAGCTGTAAGTCATTTCTTAACCATTTCTCAGGTGGAAGAACAGAATCTTCTGGCACCTTGTAAAACCTGTCTGGCCTTTTAGGGGCAGCAGGTTGTAAGTCAGGGTGGTTGGAAGCTGATGAAAAGGCATCTAATAAACCTGGTAGCACAGGGGGAATTGTAGATGGAGGAGGAGAATCCATCTGCAGAAGGTCATAACACCTTTATTGAAATTCTGACACCTGGGAGCAATCCCATTTAAACAACTCCCTCATTTTAACAATGTTCTCCACAAAAGTAGTATCATCTCCTGGAGAATCTGTACCAGAGTATGCCAATGATTCATCCCCAGATGAGTCATCTTCATCGGATGAAACCTCAACTGAAATCCTATTTTGTGGAGAAACAAGAGAAAAAGATGAAGAAGGGAGAGAGGGCCCGGTAAATTGTCTCAGCGCCATAAAGACATTAAAGAGCCCTTGAGAAAAGGCTTGCCAATCTGCAGGTTGTTCTTGGGTAACAGAAGCATGCTTAGTTTTCTACTGCTGCTTCTGTGGGACAGCCATGCAGTGGAAGGACGAGGGAACCGATGTCAGTCTGCATTCTAATATTGCTTAGGACATCTTTGCGAACAATGATTGAGGAATGCTAAACGGCCCACCTATGTCTGTAGCGGATGCCTGCGTATCCCCCCCAAGGACGTGCTAGTAGGATCCTTCATGGCCTCCACACCACTACCCATGGAAGGTTTACCTACGGACTCTGAAATGGTCTCTGGCCAACATCAGCACAGGGAGAGATGTCTGGAATTGGAGGAGCCTCGGGTTAAGTCAGGCCTAGATTTCTTGGCCTTCTTAATAACTGGCTCACCTGAAGGGCCCGGAGTACCTTCCATATCACGTGCTAAGTGATTAAGTTTCTGGTTCTCTAAGACAGATTGAGGGAAGCTAGATGACTCTGCAGGGGCTTGGGAACAAAGACCCTGCAAATCGAACAGGTGGTATGGTCTTGGTTAGGGCCTAAGCAAAAGTGACAAAGGTCGTGGGAATCGTTATATGGAATCTGCCTGCCACACTGTCACTTGCCTTTCCTAGTTGACACATAACCTCAACAACAGCAGCAGCACATAAAACAATAAAAAAAAAACAACGGGGCAATTATCTGGATCAGAATTCGCAACTTCGTTGATGAGCAAATGACTGGAAAAGATGCTGACTCGCAGCAGAAAAGTTCTAAGGCTAAGTCCATGCTGACATCTATCTTACACCAGATGCCACTTTATGAACAACGTAGGACTAGAGCTATGTGCAATGCCACACATGCCCTACAGTAGCTTTAGACTTGTATACTGCCCGGAGGTACGAGTCAGCCAGCAGTGGACTCCCTCATGTTCTGAATACTAAGGACATTGGCTTTCTTTTGTTGCATTTTGGGGAAGAATGGAAAATGGTATGAAATAACCTCCATCTTATACACTGCACACAAGTGTCATTGTAATGGCTATCCAGGCTTCTGGGTGTAGAGAATTGCCCCCAACAGCCGAGTGCAGCAGTCACATAACCTCTTCAGAGACACTGAAAAAGCTTCATGGAAAAGGAACTTGTGAAGCCTTGATGTTGTGGGCTACCTCTACCATGGGGACAGCATCTTCCATTTGAGTTCACCCCTCTCCCGTGAGAGAATCTTCACACTAGTCCTGGGGAGAACCTTGTGATTTTCTGAACCACAATTTTCTGCCACATCTCTGGTTCTGGGAGAAGGTCCTTTGAGGGGTAGAAATACAGATTCTAATGGGAGACAGTCTTCTCGTCCTGTTCACTCCTGGAGAGTTTTTCACCTTGGGTCCAAAACAAGGGGGCACTGATGAACAAAGACTTGAAGGGTTCTGCAAAATCACAAAGGTACATCCAGGCATGCCTTCTGATGGTTATGCCTGAATCCGCTGTTCCTCCTGAAGCATGAGAAATAAAGTCCATGGAAAGATTGGGTAGGGACTGAAGGATGGGCAAGTGTGAAGAAAGTCTTTTTGACCTCTACAGACATGGACCCAAAGAAAGTATTGGAAAACTATTTGATCAATTCCCTCTGAAATATTGTCACATGTGCCAGATAACTCAGAGACCTGAGGGCGAAGGTAGTTGAAACATAGATACGCTTTCTATATCTGTCCAATGCTCTACATTCCCTATTAGGGTGAAGGCCAAAAGAACTCTGTTCCGCAAGTTCTTTGAAAGTGGCTGTGGCAACCACCATAGCATCCACTAGGGCACACATACTCCAATAAGCCCTATCCTTAGGTGCTCTGAGGTACTTGTCACGGGATTTAAGAATGTGATTCAAGACATCTGGATCCCTTTCGGCCTGCTGAGAGATTAGGTCTACCATTTAATCCAATCGGGGGACTACCAAAGTTGTAGCTCAGCCAGTTGCGAAAATTTCAAGAAAAACAGACTCCACTTAAGAAGGGAGGTTAGAAGACCAGCCACCTGTCTCAGAAGTTTGAGTATTTTACAGAATAAGATGTTCACAAGGGGTGATTTGGGGGACCAGTCCCCATCATCAAATTCAGTGCCTTCAGTTAAAGAGTATTGTGGAAAGTCCAGGTGTCTCCTCTTACATGTCCACTTCTTACGAGGCTCTTTGGTGAGGTCTCCAGACATGACTCTGAAATGCAAGCAGAGTCCTGGACAAGGACAGTCTCGAGGCTTGATCAGATCAGCTCTCCCGATGGGATGAGATGGGAAGACCCAGCTTCCACAGAAGACAGTTGAGTTAGTGGTAGACCCAATGGGGGCTGTTGGAAAGTATAGTTGTGTACACTTACCATAAATGTAGATGTTCAAGTGTATTCACTGTTGCAGTCATCTCACTTGGGTTATCATGCCAGTGGTAGCCCCCAGTTGGCCCAAATACCAGTGGCTTTGTATTTCTGCATCAGTTGCTGTTGCTCCAGGACTGACATCAGGTCGTCAGTGGTATAAAAACAGGCAGCCAACGCCATTACATCAGTTTTTCTTGCCCCAAATGTCAGCAGCCCCCAAATAGGGAGCTAGGTTATGGTGGAATAACACCACCAATAGAAAGTAAATACCAAATAGCCCTGTAAAGAGTGAGAAAGAGAGAGAGAGAGAGAGACAAGGGGGATGGAGGGTGGGAAACCAGGACTGCAACAGTGAATACACTATCTACATTTATGGTAACTGTACACAAATGTACTATGTTCTTTGTGATTCACTGTCGCAGTCATCAACTTGGGTTGATTCCCAAAGCTAAAGAACGGGTGGAGGCGGTCAAGAAGAGATGGGGCTGGCTAGTATGTGGTTGCAAAGCCTGCCTTGGATTTGGAAGAGATACACAGGTGGTAATGCTTGGTGAAGGTATGAACAGAGCTCCATGTTACAGCTTCCAGGATGTCCCTAGTAGGGACCCCTCTGAGAAAGGCTGCAGAGGTGGAAGTTGCCCTAGTGGAATGTGTTCTGACCCCCTGTGGGGGTGGTTTCCCGTGGTGTTTGTAACAGAAATGGATACAGTGTGCTATCCATTTGCAAATGGTTTGTTTTGATATGGCCTTGCCCTCTGCCCCTGGTGCAAATCTGACTAGTAACTGGTCAGATTTCCTAAAGGGCTTAGTCCTATCCAGGTAGAATCTGAGATGTCTGTGCACATTTAAATAGTGCAGGATCCTTTCCCCCTTACTTTCAGGTTTAAGGAAAAAGGTAGGCAAATGAATAGATTGGTTGAGAGCCACGCTGTACACCATTTTAGACATGAAAGTAGGGTTAGTCCTGAGGGAGATCCTGTCAGCATGAAAAATGATGAAGGGTTCCACAGCCATGAGTGCTTGTAGCTCAGACACTCTTCTAGCTGAAGTGATGGCCAGAAGCAATGCTGTTTTCCAAGGGAGGAATTTTAACTCTGTTGAAGTTGCAGGCTGAAGGGGGGGGGGTAGTGTGAGCTTTTCCAACACAAAGTTAAGGTCCCAAGCAGGGGTAGGGGCTCTTCTGGGTGGCCTTAAGTTGTTAGCCCCTCTAGAGAACTGCTTGATGAGTGGGTGTGAAAAGAGAGGTGGCTCTGTGCTGTAATGAGCAGAGATGGCAGAGGCATGGATTTTAACAGAAGAGAAGGATAGGCCTCTGTGATGTAGGTCTGCTAGGTAATCCAGTATGAAAGGTAAGGAGGGCTGTGCTGGTTCAGCTCCTTTAGCCTGGATCCAGGAACAATACCTTTTCTACTTGTCAGCATAGGATTTTTAGTGCTGGGTCGTCTGGCTTCACGTATAATATCCAGGACCTGCTTGCTTAGGCTGGCCACTGGAGGAGAGGTCAAGGAATAAACCAGGCTGCCAGGTTCAGGATCTGCAATTGTGGATACAAGAACTCTCCCTCCTGCCGAGTCAGGAGAGATGGAATCTGAGGGAGGTACCATGGAGGCAATGGTGACAGACTGCGCAGTAGTGGGTACCAGTGTTGGCATGGCCAGGTCTTTCCTCCCTTGTTTTGAGTAATACCCTTGTAAGAAGAGGTAGAGGGGTAAATGCATAGATCGAGAGGTTTACCCACTGGAAGAATAGGGCATCCACTTTCCAGGCCTTGCTGTGAGGTTCCCTGGTGCAGAATTTGCTGAGCTGGTGGTTGTTTTGGGAGGCAAATAGGTCCACCTTCGGGGTACCCCATTTCTGGGTTATGAGGCTGAAGGTGTCATGGTTTAATTGCCACTCATGTAGGTCTGGGAGATTTCTGCTCAAGTTGTCTGCTACAGAGTTTTGATTGCCTACCAGGAATTGTGCTAGCAGGTGAATATGCATGGCTGAGGCCGTGTTCCAAAGGGTCATGGCTAGCCTGCAGAGTGGGTAAGAGTGAGTTCCCCCCTGCTTGTTGATGTACCACATCACTGTGGTATTTTCGATTTTGATTAGTAGAGGCCCCAGAGAGAGTAGGGGTCTGAAAGCTGTCAGTGTGTTGAACAGCTAGCATCTCTTTTTGGTTGATGTGCAGATGAATTTGATTTGAGCTATAGTGGCCCTCAATGCACCTGCCGTCCAGGTGTGCCACCCAGGCATAGTCTGATGTGTCTGTGGTTAGGGTCTGTGTGGCGTGGGGTTGTGAAAAGGGAAGTCCCTTGTTGTGGTTACATGCTGCTGCCCACCAAAGAAAATCTTTCCTTAGACAAGGTATCATAGGTATAATAGTTTCCAGGTCCTGAGAATGTTGACACCAAAGGCTCTTTAAGTACCATTGAAGTTTCCTCATATGCAGTCTGGCATATGGAATTAGTAGAATGCAGGAGGCCATGTACCCTAGAGCTTGCAGGATTTTCCTTGCAGATAACTGGGTTCTGGTGGCCAGTTAAGAGAAGTAGCCTGTCAGGCTTGTTTTTTCTGGAGTAAGGAATGCCATCTGGGATGCTGTGTCCAGGCCTGCTCCCAGAAATACAATTTTCTGACTGGGGACTTGTTTGGATTTCTTTTCATTTATAGTGTACCCCAGTGAGGTCAGTAAATCCTTTACAAATGTCAGGTGCTGCAATAGCTTTTCCTGACTGTCTGCCTGAATCAGGCAGTCGTCCAAGTAGGGGTAAATCTGAATATTTCTTTATCTGCAAAAAGCAATGGCTGGAGCCAGGCATTTTGTGAAAACTCTGGGAGCAGTGGATAAGCCAAAGGGAAGTGCAGAGAACTGATAATGCATAGATCCTGCCCTGAAACGTAGATATTTCCTGCAAGAGTCTCTGATTGGGATGTGCAGATAGGCCTCTTTTAGGTCTAGGGTGGCTAACCAGGCATCTTTGGACAGCATAGGAAGAAGCTGCCGGAGGGTAAGCATTTTGAATTTTGGTACCACCAGGAAGGTGTTTAAAATGGATAGATCTAAGATTGGGCGCTAGGTGCCCTCTTTTCTGTTTACCAGGAAAAGTTTGGAATAGAAACCTTGGCCTATCTGGTCTGCAGGAACAGGCTGAATTGCCCTCATGGGGAGCAGGGAATGAACTTGGTTTTGTGC
Organism: Protopterus annectens; assembly: GCF_019279795.1. Taxonomy (NCBI): domain Eukaryota; kingdom Metazoa; phylum Chordata; order Ceratodontiformes; family Protopteridae; genus Protopterus; species Protopterus annectens. Next base: position 921,434,892 of record NC_056748.1, on the reverse strand, counting down.
CTCTGCCCACTGGTTTGGAGGAAGATCTGGGAACCCTTTTGGGGTTAGCAGTGTGTGGAAATAAAATTTGTTCCCCTGGAACACTATGTTGAGGACCCAACAACTTTTGGTGATGGAGGCCCAGTTTTTGCATGGGAGGCAAGTTTTCCTCCTAGGGGTACAAGTAGGTGGGCAGAGGTAAGAGGTGGATTGGAAAAGTCATTGTGAATTCTTTCCATAAGGGGGTGGGGCTTAGCACTCCCTGTTTTAGAAGTGGAGGTACTCCATTGCTTAGATCTCTGCATCACCTGGGACTGCTGTCTGGGGGTTCTGCTTCCCCTAGGTCTAGTCTGAGGCAGCCTTGAGGGGGCTGGAAATGACCAATGTTTTGAGAGGCAATGCCTACTGAATCTCGGAGGGTGGACTTGCAAAAAGTCTTTAACTGTCTGCATAGACTTAGCTTTTTCTTCCACCTTTTTTAAAACTTCCTCTGCTTTGGTGCCAAACAGATTGTCTTTGTTCAGTGGTGCGTCCAATAGTTTTGATTTGACAAGGTTTGGCAAGGTCTGTTCCTTAAGCCAAGCATGTCTTCTAATTACAGAATCTGTGACTGCTGCCCTTCAGGATGCTTCTAGGGCGTCAAACCCACATTGCAGGGTATGCTTAGAAACTTTGCTTGCAGAATGCATAAGCTCCTGCAATTCTTTACTTTCTGCACAGTCTGGGAAGGTAGATAATTTTTGTTTAATAAGTTCCATTGTATGTTGCTGGTATTTCAGCACGTGGAACTGACAATTTAATGCTTCAATGGCAAGAGTTGCAGAGGTGTATACTTTTTTTTACCCCATCTGTCTAAAGCTCGGGAATCCCTGTCCAAAGGGGTGGGATTCTTAGCTGTGGTTGCTTTTATTCCTTTAGGTCCTTGGGAGATGACCTCTGGGTCAGCTGTGGGATTTTTGAAAAGAAATTTGTGCGAGTCAGGGACTCTGTAATACCAGTCAGGTTTCCTGGGAGCGTTTCCTGGGAGCGTTTTCTGGGAGCAAGAGGTAAAGTATCAGGAGTTAGACTGGATTCCATAAAAACATCATCCACAACATCCAGCACAGGAGGAATAGCCAAGGGTCTGTGCTGTGGTAAATATAAAATTCTCTGAGTCTCTTTTTGGACTGAGGATAATCCTGGCATTCCCAATGGAAATGCTCTGTCAAGGTATGTAAGGTTTCCTCAAAAGAAAAATCCTCTGGAGGAGAGGCAGAAGGAATGGATTCATCTGCATCTGAATCCTCATAAGTAGATAAGGTCATGTCTTCATAATCAGAAACCTCAGAGTCGTCGGACTCTTGGTCGGATAAAGCTGCTGGGGACAAGTCTCTTTCTTATAGCAGGGGTAGGCTGACGTCCCCTAATCAGTATGACAAGGTCTTCCACCATTTTAAGCATTTGAGATTGAGGCATGGAAGCAGGCACTTGAGCTTGGGTCATCGTCTTTTTAGGTGTAGTTCGTACCCTGGGCCTTAGAAACTCGGTAGTTTTAGAAAGAACTGAAGATGCGAAAGAAGTCATCGGTTTGTCTCGAATATCGGTAGTGCAAAGAACTTCCTCGGAAGCCTGTGCCTGCACAGGGCTCCGGATCCATCCAAGGTAGAGACATCCGCAGTTTCCATAGTCAAACAGTCTCGCGGCATTCTGGACTCTGAACAGTTCTCAGTAGCGGCCTGTGAATCCATAGAAGTGGGCATCAGGGGCTGCGATAGCACCTCACTTAGTACCGGCGAACTGGCGACTAGCTTAACGGAAGCAGTGTCGGCAGTTTTGGACCTGTGCAGTCTGTCTCTGTCTTTATCCTTACTTTTTTTCGGAAGATCGGTAGTCGGATGGCTTACCAAAGCCATTCGGAACACAGAGTTCGAGAGTGAAAGTATTTAACTACAATAAGGGCCTGACGACGTATAGTTCTGGCATTGAACAAAGCACAAAACCGAAAGCAAGGAACATTGTGGTCTGGGCCTAAACAGGTGACGCAGTAAGAATGGAAATCTCGGTGTGGTATTTGCTTTCCACAGGCGAGACAATTGTTAACTTTTTCTGACATCGGTTAGAGCAAGAAAAAAGGATCCCCAACAGGGTACTTAGCTTTAAAAGACTTCAACTTCAATTTCGGAAACGAAAACTCAGGTAGAGGCAGACCGGCACTTGTGCAAACCGCTTCTGCTTCGGGCTCGTCGGCTGTTTGTTTTTATACCATTGATGACCTGACGTCAGTCCTGGAGCAACAGCATCAGACGCAGAAATACTAAGCCTCTGGTATTCGGGCTGAGGGCTACCCCTGGCAGGATAACCCAAGTGTGATGACTGCAACAGTGAAACACGAAGAACATCTGGAAATTTTGTGCCCAAAAGCAGCACACATTTTAAATCTAGTAGGTATGTTACACATCTCAAAAATTGGATACCTACAGGAGGAAAGAGACTAAGCAAGGAAAATACCAACAATGGTAACTGTACCCAATGGTAGAAGAATAATACCAACGATGGTAAAGAAGAAATATCAAAATGTAATGAGAAAGGCTGTAAGGGCAGAAGACCCAACAGAAAACTACTTAAATAGCTACTAAATTATCGAAGACTGTGTATACGTGTGTGTGTGTGTATATATATATATATATATATATAGATATATATATATATATATATATATATATATATATATTTCTTTTTTTTTAAGAGGAGGAAGAGGAACAAAAAAAAGTATTGAACTGGATAAGAAACTAGCAATTTCACTCATCTGACTATAGACACTCCAGCCAACGGTGACCACATCTTATCTCTGAAGTGACAAACGCGACCTGAGTTAACTTAAGAGAGGGGGAATATGGGTAAGGGGAGCAGCTCAACCTATGGACCCTACAGTCTATCAGAGTGGCTGAGGAAGGATTCAATATTGATCTGAGACCCCACCAGTTGAGGAACAGATGAAAAAAGACATCAGCTCTATTATTTAGTTAAGTATGGTATGTCATGGTCTCAAGGACTTTGGCATACATGTCCTGTCTTGTCTTTAAGGTCTTACAAATTCATATTCATTATTTCTGTCATTCAGTCTCTCCATCTTATCCTCAGTTGTTGCTTTCTTTTACCCTTCAGTCTTTCCCAACACAAATATTACCTTTGGTGAATCCTCTCTTCACATTATGCAGCCAAAGAATTTGAGTTTAAGTTTTAAAATGCTTTCAAATATGAGTATAATCCAACACATGGCCAGGGTGATATAAAAAATTCAGTTTTATTATAAACGGTAAGCGCTTTCGCAAGGAACACCCCTCGCTTCTTCAGACCTAAAGGAGAAATTTAAGGTGAACCAGTAACCCCATTTCTCGAAGCAATTTGTTATGGTGTATGCAATCAAAGTCTTGAAAGTAATCCTTAAAGCAAAAGTCAACATTTTCCTGGAGCTCCCTTATTATACAGCAAATATTTGCAATATGATACCTTGTGTGTTTCCCACTTCTAAAACCAGATACAGCTGGCAGCTCTTTGTTCATATTTTGCTGACCTTCCCAAATGAGTTATTAATACCTACTTAACAGGTTAGGTCTTCCAAATAAAGAACAATCTGTCAACTGAATAAATAACTTCACAAAACCCCTTTAAAATAATGTGCTATTCCTTTTGGCAGTTCAGTCTTCGATAGCAACAGCCCAGTCCTTAGTTACCACAACTCTAAAGTGTGAAATACAACTGAAAATGTAATCTCTCCAGTAAACTCAACCAAATCAAAACATGCCTGTGATCATAAATATATAGTCAGTTAAATGTAATGTCTCATAGCCATCTTTTCCCCACTGACTTGCCCCCAAAGGATTCTTACTGTTGCATCCTTCTCCCACTTCTCCTTTTCTTGTGGAAAACAGCATTATTGATCAAACAATAACTACATATAATAAAATGCACAGTCTTCACGCATGGTGCACTTATTTTTCCCTTCCCCAGCTGCTGACCAATATTCTTCTTTTAAATACTCATTACTTGCTTTAATTTAGACATGTGGTCTCAACTTCAGGACAGAGAATTACAATTTTTCAATATAAATGTTATCAAGAACAATAATCAAACAATGTAGTATAATATAACCCCACTTTGCAATCAAAATACAACAAAAAATGTGTAAACCTTTTTTCATTTAAATTTACAGGTCTATTTCTTTTATCCAACTTTTATCTGATTCAGCCCTTGCTACCTGGTTACTATGAATCCATATCCTGATACAGCCAGTCTCACATTAGTTAGCTCCAACTGACAGAGCTGACTGCATACCAGCCACGTAATTCTACATATTTTCTCTATTTTGCTGGTACTTTTAGTTCATTTTTACACTAATTCCTCTGTTACTGAAGTTAATGTCTGGTTTGTCTTGGCATTTCCATAGCCTAGTTATGATTTTCTTTTCGCCATTAGTATAGTAAGTATAATTAGTGCCTGGTAGTGCCTTGCTTTCTCTAAGCTCATTTCCCAGCCCAAGAACATTAGTTAATTTTTGTAAACATATTTCTTGACTTAAAAGCCGCAGCAGGGCTAGCCATGTGGTGGTGTGAACCTTGGTTGTAGATGACTGGCACTGCTGAAGTGACACCCTGACCCATTGTGCAAAAATAGGAAAAGGGGGTTGTGGATGGATGGATACATTTAGACTGATAATGTATTTTGCTGGACTAGTTTAAATTTAGTAAGGTCTTCAAAATCTCAAAAGATACATTCCCAATTTCTTACCAATCCAGAATTACATCTCCACCATTTATTGGATATCTGTGGGAACACTATTACATTTGCTTGGTGTAGATATGTATCATTCCATGCAAAGATTTGACATTTCCTAGATCTAAATGCATACTTTGAACCCAAGCATACCAGTTCCTATTTTACTGTCATATGGATATTTAATATTGTATTCCTTTCACTTCTTAATATATCACGTTTTCTAATTTTGGCTTGTAATAGTGCTTTGCAAGCTCTACTTATCAATATTTTTGTAGCCTTTTCAGTTCTACTTTCAGGTATTAAATCCACAAACATTTGTTTCTCATATTTCTGTTTTTCTTCTCAGTAAATATATAGTTTCCATTTATCATGAGTCCCTTAAAAGCCAATGTTAAACCTGGTTGATAGGATAAATTTATGATGTAATTTAACCCACTTTGTAATTTTCCCAATTTTTAAATTGTTTGTTGCCAAAAGCATAGTTCAGTTTTAATATTCTTTCAATATTTCAACAAGTTTTCAGAACTACTTTTTTCTTAATTCAAGTCCTATAGGTGCAATGTCTCTGTTCCAATCCTTGACTATGACTAGTTTCAGGACCTTCTTACTCTCACTGTGTATAATGAATGCTGGCTGCTTCTCTTTCCTGTTTCAATTGCAGTCAAAGACTGAGGTTAACCATTCATCTCTCCCCTTCATGCAAACATTAAGTATTTCTGTTTAAGCAAATCTCTCATATGTGTTAGGTAAATTAATCTTATCTGTGTAGAAACATAATATAGGTTCAGGACTGGTCCTACACCCCCTTTTTCTAAAGGCAAAGTCAGATTTTCACTGTACTTATTTAACATTTGCTGACCGAGTAGGTGAAATAGTCCAAGGACCCTTTTTAGTCACAACCCAGTCCAGACTATACAACTAAACATACAACACAATGTAGAATGATTTACATTGGCACTAATAAGGACGTATATATAGCACAATATTAAAATTTCATTTAGAAGCAGATTTTCAATTTTCAGAAATTAATGACAGAGCAAATTAGCTTACAGTCCAATTCCAATGCAGCATTACAAGGAATATGGTAATAGCTACATTAGTATTAAGCCAGTAACTAGGCCCCCCCCCCAAAAAAAAAAACCTTCAACTCTCTATTTATTGCCTATTCAAGAGTGTTTCACTAGGCGGTGTGAAATATGCTTGACCTGTACATATCAATGGTACTACAAACATTTCTATTGCTTGTATTTTACTGCCTTTTATCCATATGAAACATTTGCATTATTTTAACATGTTCAGCATTTTTCCTTTGTTTATTCCCACATACCTTCTTCCACTTGTTTTACATATTTTTTTTATCCAAACTTCCAAATATCTAATTTTTTTATAACCCCAAGAAAAAATCTTGGAACAGATCAAATATAGGTATGTAGTTTTAACACAAGAGCCTTAGATTTAGTCTGTGCATCCTGTTATGCTTTAAAATTTATCTGATATCTAGGTCTGATTGCCTTAATAAATTTCCTAAACCATACGTAACTAAGGAACTCTCTCCTATTTCTACCACTTATTGTATGTCTCTTATGGATTGCCTTATGGATGGATACATTCTGCTTTGTCTGGTATTACCATGTATGTCCTGTAATTGAAATCATTGTGCTATCTACTTTTTCTTTGTACTCACTTTTACTTAATGTTATTTACCCAATATGTGTAATACTTCTAAATTGTTGTATGTCTGGAGCTTTTCTCCCCGGGATATGTGTAATACTTCTAAATTGTTGTATGTCTGGAGCTTTTCTCCCCGGGACTCCGCTGAAAATGGATATGTATCCAGTCGGACCATCCCGGTCAACAAATGTAAAATAAAAATAAATAAATAAATAAAATAAAATATCACAAAGTTCTTGTCTCCCTTTCTGAGGGTTAGTAATCTATCAAATATTTGCAAACAAAGCTATCTTCTCCTCCCTACCATACTGCTCAAGTCCTTTTATCTGTGACATTCATTTTTTACTGCCACGGATTATAAACACATTGAAAATGTTATGGGAATTATTGGGCAACTTTGCCATGTACCTCAAGTCTAAATGGATGGGAAAAAGTCCAGCTTACTTTTATTTTACCTTCTGTGTCTTAATATTTAGTATTGCCCAAATTATTCTATGAAGGATCACAAATTTTAACAAAACCTTCCTTAAACAGTTACAGTAGCCTCTCAAAGACCTTCTCGGTATCTAGACCAACATCAAAGTGGTTCTTTTTTCAGTTGCCATCTGCAGCATTAATGTTTTATTTAGATTACCAAAAGTTGGTTTGTTTTGCTCAAAGCCATAATGAAACATTATTTTAGGATTAAGGCTAAAAAATACTCCTATAATAATGGTTAATTTTTGATAGAGGCCTATAGGATGTCAGGTCTGCTGGATTCTTCCCTTATTTTCTATTATTACCACTATCATTTTTCCCAAGATCTTGGAATATGTCCTCCCTCCAGGACATTTCAAATCTATGTTTCTTATTTTTACACCTCCAAAAAGTTTAGCATTCCTAGGGTTTACCATAAATAAGTTAAAGACTGCTTTTCTAGCTTCAAAAATGCTATCCAAATAGCACATGCTTTGGCCTTAAGTTTTTTTGAAATATAACCTTAACACATTCTGTATATCTCAAATGTAACTTTTCTGCGAATTTGACTTCAGTAGTCTTCACTAATATTCTAACGCATACTTTTAAATTTTCCAAGGCATCAGCCAGGTCTTGCCTTGGGCAGGACGCTAGATCATTAAGATCTACACATATTATTAGGTCATAACAACAATATCATCTAATCGATTATGATTACTATGATTAGGCATGATGCTATCTCCAATAATACTCCAGTTACCTGTGTTTTAAACTGATACTTTGTTAACAAACAAATGGGAAACTTTCCAATGTCACTTTTACCACCTTCAATTCCAATTGTAATTTTATAGAAGTATGATCAAATGTCACAATGGGTAGGGTTTTTTGGTAATTCATTTTAGCTATACGTTTCACAGATATACAGCATCTGTCAGTCATTGTGCATGTGCCAAACTGCACAGAAAAGTGCATTCACTTTCTGCTTTCCCCTGTTTTTACTGTATGTAAAAGACCCAAATTGTTTGAGTAGTTCTCCAAATACATCCCTATTGGTGAGGCTCCATTTTCTCAGCCTTCCTGTTGGATCATCCTTGTTGCACACTGTGTTCAGACCTCTACCTATAATCAATTGACCCCATTTCCTTTATTCTAACCTATGGTGGGTTATAAACATTTATTAGTATAATCCTTTTGGTTCCCTGGTTTCCTCTCACCTTTATACATCTAGTTAGCTAGTTCCCCTTTTTTCTTCTACTTTCAGATTACTGCTCCTTGCAATTAATGTCACTGCATCTCTTTTCCTGCAATCTTTAATTTGAAAGTGATATCTTTTGCACTGCAACATAATCACTGCCTCAATTTTAAACACAAGAGTTAGCACTCTCAATCTCCTCCTCCTCTGATCTGTTAAGCCATTAATATTCCATGCAATCAAATTTGTAAATTTAACACAGCTATACATTTTCTCTTAATTTATATTTATCCTGTTGTACTATTTCCCCTTGAAAGCTTTTTTCCTCTATCAGCCAACTTTAAACTAATTTCATGAACATGCATACAAAACAGTGAAATCAAAAAGAAAACCTATAAAACCTGTAATAAAAACTTCTAATGCATTACTATTTCAGGATAAGTACTATGTATGCCTATTAGTCTTGCATGGCTACCTGTTATCTTCACTGGATACTTCTGTTTTATCATAAACTACAAGAGCCACTCTGTTCATTCCATGCTTGTTCTCCCTGAGATGAAGACCCATTCTTTTCTTACACTGCTTGAAATCTATCCATGCCTACATCCCAAACTTCCTCCCATTTATGTGTTTGGTTTACCATTTTAATTCAGTATTTCTACTAAAACATGTCCAATTACTCTCTCATTGAGTATTGCAGTTTACTAAATCACCTATTTCCTTAACCTTCACTTAGTTTTGTAAGTTCCTTACCTTACTTAGCAAAGAGCTGCTACCTGTGAAAACAATACGAGCATGCCTAATGCAAGCCCTCCACTTCAAACTAATGAGGTAGGTCATACTTAAGAGAGTCTAGGTAGGTGTGATGGCCTTTCATCGATTGCTGTGTATTACCGTTTAAATAAGCATGGGCTTTTCTTAGACAACCAACCAACCCTCCTCTTAGTTCAAATAGCACCCCTACCTTTTACACCACTCCATTTTGTTTCCTTGCTTCTTTTTTTTTTTTTTTTTTTTTTTTTAATATTACAAAGAGAATACTCTTAGCACTTTAGTGTCAGTTGAATAGAATGGCCAAGTCAACAGAAATAAAAGACAGTCAACGGTGTTATTTCTCTATCAAAGCACTACTTAAACCTTTCACATAATAAGCACTCACCACCCCCAAAAAAAAACAAAAATACAGCTTTGCTGCTCATGAGTGAAGCACAAACCAAATGCAAAAAACTGAATGCTGTAAAATACTTAAAATTAACACATTAAAGCATGACTATTTTCACTGCAGAATTTCTAGTAGTGGATTATGAGTCCCTTTCATACTTACTATTTTCTTGAACAAAAATTTCCAGACTAGATCAACTTCCGTACGATTATCTAATTAATGTCATCTTAATAAAACTAACCCTGCACCTACCCCTTTCAAGGGGTACAGGCTAAATAGCACAAGTAGGGAAGCAGCATTAAGTAAACAAAACCATGATGAAATCACTATCATATGGTGTTCCAGATCACTTTTAAAATTTTTTTAGTGGTTTCATAAAACATTTATCCAAGACTCAATATACCATGTGGAAAAAATTATCCTAATATTAAAGCTCCTCCTGTTCCAGCACTTAATGCAGGTCCCACAAATGATGAGTCATGTCCAGATGCTTCTGTATGGGGTCAGTGATCTTTATGATAAGCTCAGCAGAATTTTGTCTGTCCATTTTTTCCTCCTAAAACATGGGTCGTGTCCTTATAGGATGTCTTCAATTTTCTCCTGTAGCATCAGAAGATGCAATCTTCTTTATGTACTATAGAGACTTTCTGCATACTTATTTCTCTTCAGTTGTAGCCAGGTCCTCCACACCACAATCAGGATCTGGCTATGGCTGTAACACCATCAGGATAATTTTTTTTTTCAATATTGCTGGATACATTAATCTAATTCCAAGTCCCATTTGCTTCATTTTCTTATGACTAGTATATTTGTTTCTTTCCATTGTTGTCATCAAAGAATAATCATTACCTACAGTCTGACATCCTCCACCTTAACTGAGTTTCCTTTCTGCCACAGCTTTGAAACAGTTTTCTGCATCCTAACTTTCACAGTTAGAAAGGAAAATCTATAGTTAACCTGTGTTCGTTACAATTTCTAAGTGCTGATAAACTGCATCCTCTACTGAAAAATACATCCTAAAACTCATGATACGCATCTACCATTCAACCAGTCACTGTAAATGTTTCTTCCTGGTTGCCACAACAGCCACAGTACTTGTTCATTCTTGTGTATAGACAAACTGCATACAACATCCCTGTGTTCACCATACAGCCTCTCTGATGCAGACACTGGCAACCCAATCGCCTTCTCAATCTCCAATGAAGAGTTCGTAAACCCTGTCCATACTATCATTCTGGTTTTCCCGAAAAAATCAAAGAAGCTCAAACCTTCAATTCCCAATACTCCAGTCATGAATTCTTCTGTCTAGACTCATCTTCCACTGCAATGAACACGTCCTGCACATATTCCACATGGCGACCCAAATTATCCATTTCATTTTGCACATCTATCAGGTGCTGACATGATTTGTTTGATATTCAGCTTGCTGTGACATCCTTTCTGCTAATATATTCAGGGAACAGATTTTGTGCCACAGTTCAAACTTCACTACCTCCAAACTTTTTGTGACTGACATTCAAAAGTATTTCACCATTACCAGAACACTACTCCAATATCCAACAATAAATTAACACATACAGATGTCTTCAGTGTTCATCAAATCAACTAACAGTTCCATTCATTTAGCCATCAGAACCACCCTGTTATTTATACAAATTCAGTCATTGCCACTCTCTTTAAAATTTACTAATATATGGCAGTGTTCCCTTGGCACAACACACTAAGCCCCTGACCTAGGTTAAAGTTCAATTAGCAGCTTGGATGTCTGCTGAAGAAGGGATGGAGAGGAATGATGAGGCTTAAGCCTGATTACCTCTCTTTACGGGGAAGTGTGCATGCTTAAAGGCACACGCTCCATAATAGAATCCAGCCCTGGTGGAGAATGGGACTAGTGTCAAAGTTCTTCCCTACAAGATGGGTTAGGGCCAAAAGATGATATGCAGAAGTGTGTGTGTGTGGAGTCAGGGCTTACATGGTCCAAGGAGGACTGGAGCACAAAGAAATTGTTCTTAATTATCAGAAATATAACTAATTTGCGTCATGACATAAAGCAGACAGAGACACAAACAACCTCATCAAGCACAATGAAGATTTCTTTCTAGCAACTTACCTATTAGATGGGACACAACTGAAAGGGAATTTTATACCCTATGGATATTTTGGGCCTTATCCACCTGTCATGATGGCCATATAAGCAGAAAGGAGGAAAGGACGGGTGGCTGCCAAGTGCCTCCAGAATGGATCACTCATATAGGCAGTTAGTGGAAACAAAGACATAAGAGATACAAAGCTAGTCCTGAGGTGGACATAAGGCTATAGCCTTGTACAACCTCAGTAATTACCAATCTCCCTTATCCTAGTGCAAAATAAGGCAGGTAAACCACCTGCACAAAGAAACTAAAAAAGGAATTCCAAGTTAGAGAGATGTTTAGCAAAGAATGTGCTGAACTCTTTGCTGAAGCTAAAAATCCTTTATTGAGGAGACGAACAAGATCATTCAGCTTATGCACAATTGTTAGCAATGGATTTGAGGGTGTGCTAGATGTGGTGGCTTCTTGCTGGACAGAAGCTCATCTTCTTCAAATTGGTCAGGAGGTCTATCACTATATTTGCATACCAGGTAATTCTGACAATCAGGAGTAAGCTAGTGTATAAAAACACAGTAACAAACACCTTAAATCTTTGCAGGTGGCGCAAAATTATCATCAATATTTGAAGTCTGAAATTAGAAGTTTACCAATCTATCCTATTAGCTAAAGTCTCTTTGGTCCCAGTGTTTTTGAATAATCTTTTTCAAATCCATACCTAAAAGGAAAAAAACATACAGTCTCAAATGAGAAGTATAAAGAACCATTATGGAAATACAGCACTAACAAACAGTGGAGAAAAAAATAGCTACAAACCACAGGCGCTATTAGCTCTGTCCCGGTCTACTTAAAAATTGTAGTGTGTGAAAACAAGAAATACTTGAAAAACGCATGGAGGATAAGTATTCAACAAAAACCAGTAAAAAAAAATGTTCTCAATTAGCTACAGGGTGCAAAACTTCAGTAATAGCTGTTATGTCATTTTTTTTCCAAGACTAAGAGACTGTGGATTGAACAACTATATTTGTGGTCAAACGCTTTGTTGACATTGAGTCTAATTGAGTGTTTTTTTGGTTTTTTTTTTGCCTTTGAGATGGTCAAAAGGAATGATGGCCAACTTAAGAAAACAGAAGCCAACATGGTCTAGGAATCCCTGTAGTTGATTAGCAAGCATGTTCCTTATGAATCCGGATATTATCTTGGACATTATGTTATGCTATCCTCCTTTTCAGTTTATTACTTTGCTTATGTAGAAAGCATGGCAGCCTCTGTATTGTCCGCTGTACACTACTGCTTCACTTTCACAATTCTTGTAATCTTGCTTGAATACAGCTTACCCAGTGAAGGGGCAGGCAAATTCATTGGAGTCACTCATGGTCGGGCAGTACCTGCAGTCAGGGGGCACATTTAAACGTTCCTGTGAGGCAAGTTGTGGACAGTATATGTATTTTCTAAAAAAAAAAAATTAAAAAATATAAAAAATGAAATCCCCGATGCTCCTAGCTTTTTTGACCATGAAGCCTGGGCATTTTTTGTACTACCTCCTGTTAAGACTAATGGGATCCATGACTTAAAACACTGCTACTCACCTAAACAAACACTTCTGGTGCTTTTTTCTGCTGCAGAATTTGATCCCAAACTTAACTCTTTCAACTTGCTCATCCACAGCAAGTTGATGTGGAGACACTGCTGACTGAAAACTTTTCAAACCACAACCAAAGAGAAGTCAGAAATACTTTTATTTTAATTACGTTTGTTTAGCAAATTAAGTGACTTAATCAGAGCTTAAAACTAGTTAAAACAGCAATTCAAACAGCTAATAAAAATAGAGCAAATGGTGAAAACATGTCAACAGCAAGCCTGACAATAAGGTGGAAGAAAATCACTAGTAAAATTAAAAGGTACTGGGTAGGTGAAAGGATTGAGTCAGGGCAAACAATGAAACAACAAATTAAGGCTCACTGCTGTAATGCAAAATTTATTATGCAGTTACAAAAGTATGCTGGGGCTATTTTGCTAGTGACTGAATGCTGTAGAAAGACATTTGGACAGCAAGGTCTTCTCAATGCATTTTTAGGATAAGGGAGAAGTATAGAGTAAACCAATAAACTTTCAGGTGCTAAGCTGTCCTAACACCTGCCAGCATTAGTTCTGCTGTTACCGAGTAAGGGCTGCCTCATACTATGACCACTGCTACTCTGTATTCCACTGACCAGTGAGGAGTGGCTCAAACCAGAATTTGGGTACTAGCCCAAAATATATGGTGGGTTGGAAGAGGGACACCAGTACATGACACATGACCAGCTAGCCCAAGATAAATAAAAAAAAGCTTGAAAAAATATTTTTAATAGTGAAATTACCTGGTCATATCCTGAATCTTCAGCACTGGTTTCAGCAGTTGCGGTAACCCTCTGTTCAGAATGGCGACAGTTCCTGTAAGCATCCCCAAATGCTGGTTCCATCCCACTTGTGCCTGGCTACAAAAAACACATATGGACATTACTATAACAAAAGGGAAAATATTTGCACTAAATAAAAGTTAGAAGAGTTGCGCCTTTCAAGGTAAAAAGGTCCATTAATAGGGATAACAGGAAAGCCACCTGTGCAAGTTATTTCAATACACACATCTTTCAGCAGAAAATACATTCCAACAATTCATAGGCAGTAAGACAAGAATACAAAAAGAAAGTACAAGTTGTGTACACTTTCCATAAATGTAGATGTTCAAGTGTATTCACTGTTGCAGTCATCACATTTGGGTTATCTGCTTGCAGTAGCCCTCAGTCGGCCTGATTATCAAAGTCTTGGGTCCTGCGTTGGTTGCGGTCTCATCTTCCATGACGTCAGGTCGTCAGGGGTATAAAGCATGCAGCCGACGCCATTACATCAGTTTTTCTTGCCCCAGATGTCAAGTGCCCCCCCGAACGGGAAGAAATGAAATATATAAGATTATGCCTACAACAAAAAAGCAAATACACCAAAAAGCTTTTAAGCATAGTGAAAAAGGAATAAAGGCATAGCCAAAAAAAAATAATTAGGGGGCTGGAGGGAGGGTAACCAGGACTGCAACAGTGAATACACTCGAACATCTACATTTATGGTAAGTGTACACAACTGTACTATGTTCTTCATGTTTTACTGTTGCAGTCATCACATTTGGGTAGATTCCCAAAGCTAAGGATGGGAGGAGGATTTAAATAGCATAAAGACCAGCTAAAAAGGCACTGCAAGACTGCAGTAGCAAAACCAGCCCTGGATTTAGAGAAAATTGGCAAATGGTAATGCTTGGTGAAAGTATGTACAGAATTCCAGGTAGCAGCGTCTATGATGTCCCTGGTAGGGAACACCTCTGAGAAAGGCTGTAGAAGCAGATGCAGCCCTGGTAGAATGTGGTATTATCCCCTGTGGGATAGGTTTTCCATGGTGCTTATAGCAGAAATAAATGCAGTGGCCTATCCATTTAGAAATGGTTTGCTTTGAAATGGCCTTCCCCTCTGCCCTTGCGGCAAATACAACCAGTAGCTGCCCAGATTTCCGAGAGGTTTAGTCCTGTCCAAGTAATATCCAAGTTGTCTGTATACGTCTAAGGAGTGCAGTATATGTTCCCCTTTGTTCTGTGGATTAGAACAGAAGGTTGGCAAATGAATGGACTGATTAAGAGCCACACTGGATACTACCTTGGGCATGAAGGAGGGATTGGTCCTGAGGGACACCCTGTCCGCATGAAAGATGATGAAAGGCTCCACTGCCATAAGGGCCTGTAATTCTGACACCCTTCTTGCTGAAGTGATGGCTAAAAGGAAGGCTGTTTTCCAAGAAAGGAATTTCAACTCTGCACTTGCAGCTGGCTCAAAAGGAGGCAGAGTGAGTTTTCTGAATACAAAGTTAAGGTCCCAGGCTGGCATTGGGGCTCTCCTAGGTGGTCTTAAGTTCTTGGCCCCTCTGAGGAACTGCTTGAGCAGTGGATGAGAGAAGAGGGGTGATACTGCGTTGTAATGAGCTGAAATGGCTGAAGCATGAACTTTGATGGACGAAAAGGAAAGACCCTTGTGAAGCATCTCAATTAAGTATTTAAGAATCTGGGGAAAATTGGGCACTGCTGTGCCCATCCCTGAGCTTGGTTCCAGGAACAGAATCTTTTCCATTTTTCAGCATAAGATTTTCTAGTACTAGGCCTCCTTGCCTCTAAAATGACATCCAACACTTGTTTACTGAGGGCTGGTAATGGAGAGCTCAGGTAATTAGCCAAGCTACCAGGTTGATGGTTTGAAGATGAGGGTGCAAAATCTGGCCCTCCTGCTGAGACAGAAGGGTAGGGATCTAGGGCAGGTGCCAAGGATCCAGCAGTGACACACTGCGCAAGAAGGGGTACTCAGTGTTGGCATGGCCAGTCTAGTGCAATCAGTATCAACCTTGGTTTGTCCTGTTTGATCTTGATGAGGAAAGTCATAAACTGATACATTTTTCCAGGTGAAGGACAGGGCATCCACTTTCCAAGCTTGTTTGTGGGGAGTCCTTGTGCAGAATTTGTCCAATTGGTAGTTCTGGGGGGAGGCAAACAGGTCTATATGTGGGATCCCCCATTTGTTTATCAACATGTTGAATGTCTTTCGTTCCAGTTTCCACTCGTGTGGGTCCATGAGATTTCTGCTTAGATCATCTGCCAGTGTGTTTAGGTTTCTGGGCAGGAATTGAGCCTGTAGGTGCACTTGGTAGCTCAAGGCTGTATTCCACAGAGCCATGGCTAGTATGCAGAGAGGGTATGAGTGGGTTCCCCCCAGCTTGTTTATGTACCACATAACAGTGGTGTTGTCCGTCTTTACCATTAATTGTCCTGGAAGAATGCAGTCCTTGAAGGCTGTCAGAGCATTTTGTACAGCTAACATTTCTTTTTGATTGATATGCAGGTGCATTTGACTTTGGTTCCATTTGCCCTGAATGCACTTCCCTGCCAAGTGAGCCCCCCATGCAAAGTCTGATGTGTCTCTTGTTAGGGTTTGGGTGGCAGGGGGTAGAGTGAATGGCTGCCATGTGTTTTGATGGCAGGCCTCTGCCCACCAAAGGAATTCTAGCCGTAGGCAAGGTACAATAGGAATCGTTGCTTCTACATCCTGAGAATGTTGACACCATAGGCTTTTTAGATACCACTGTAGTTTCCTCATATGCAGTCTTGCATATGGAATTAATAGAATGGAGGAGGTCATGAACCCCAAGGCTTGTAGTATTTGCCTTGCAGATAGCAGGTTCTTTGTGGCCACTAGTTTGAAGTAAGTTGTCAAATGAATTTGTTTCTCTGGCGTGAGGAAAGCTATCTGGGAAGTTGTGTTCAAGCTTGCTCCGAGGAATACAATTTGTAACCACTTAGATTATCTCCAACTAACTACTGCTCACAAATTAATTTTCTACCCAGATAAATGCCCAGCCTTAAACATCCTTGCCCCATACATCCCAAATAGATCTCTGAGATCTGAACACCAAAATTTAATCTCTATCCACAAACCCAAACGTCCTGCAGGCCAGCTCCTTCTCTCTTTCTCTCTAGGCAAAAAATGGAACTCCCTACCTCCTTTACTTAGGACCATACCAAACTCTGACTCCTTCAAGTCCAAACTTTTCTCTTACCTGTCTTCTAAACGGAAATGTTCCTGCTCTCACCCTACATAAATTCTAGGAAATTTTCTCCCTTGAGCTCTCTATACTCATTCTCCATGCTCCCTCAAACAAATATTTTTCTATTCTCCTAAAACAAACCTAAGCTACACTCTCTGTTTGAGAAATGTCTCTCTTGACTCCAAGTATGCAAATATTGTAAATAACATGTAACCTCAGAACCTTGAAGTATAGACAGTTGAATCCTGCTGCCCTCAATGAAAACTCCTGTAAATTATGTTCTCTACTATCTTTAACTGTGTTTTAAAAGTATATTTTTTTATGCATTTGCTTTTCTTACTGTATGAATTTTATAATTGTAACTTTACCTTCAACATTATGTAACCTTTATTGTATCATATTGCTTATGGAGCTTTTCTCCCCGGGCTGCTGCCCTGAATGAAAACTCCTGTAAATTGTGCTCCCTACTATCTTCAACTGTGTTTTAGAAGTATATTTTTATTCATTTGCTTTTCTTACTGTATAAATGTTAAAATTCTAACTTTTTTTTTTCAACATTATGTAACCTCTATTGCATCATATCGCTTATGGAGCTTTTCTCCCCGGGCCTCCACTGAAAATGGGCACTTTCTGGCCCAGTGGACTCCCCCGGTAATCAAACCGAAATAAATAAGTTAGCACCTTTTGTACAAATGCCAGATGATTCAAAAGTATGTCCTGGCTTTCTGCCTGAATTAGACAATTGTCCAGGTATGGGTATATTTGAATTTTTCTTTGCCTGCAAAATGCAATGACAGGCGCTAGGCACTTTGTGAATACCCTGGGTGCAGTAGATAAGCCAAAGGGCAGTGCAGAGAACTGATAGTGCATGTAGCCCTGCTTTGAAGGGTAGGTATCTTCTGCAAGATTCCTTGATTGGGATGTGCAGGAAGGCTTCCTTTAAATCCAGTGTTGCCAACCAGGCATCTTTGCCTAGCACAGGAAGTAGCTGTTGAAGAGTTAGCATCTTGAATTTTGGAATCACTAAAAAAGTGTTTAAGGTAGAAAGGTCCAGGATAGGACACCATGAATTGTCTTTTCTGGGTACCAGGAGAAGTCTTGAATAAAAACCTTGTCCCTTTTCCTCTTCTGGTACAGTCTGAATAGCTTTTATGCTTAAAAGAGAGAGTACTTGCTTTTGAGCCTCTGCTCATTGATTTGGGGGTAGATCTGGCCAACCGTTTGGGGTTGGTAATGTGTGGAAGTGAAATCTGTATCCTTGGGAAACTATATTTAAAACCCATTTGTCCTGGGTAATGAGTTCCAAGTTTTTGGCCTGCAGAGCAATCTTTCCCCCTAAAGGAGCAGTCAGTTGAAAAGTGCTTGAAAGTTTTAAAATCAAGTCATTGAGACAGCTTTCCATGGTGGGAGTCTTATTACTCCCTGATTTGGAGGCGGGAACCCCCCACTGCTTAGTCTTGTGCGTACCCTGGAACTGAAACCTGGGGCATCTGCTGGTTCTGGGTTTGGGTTGAGAAGACCTGGAAGAGGCAGGAAAGGACCAATTCGTAGAGGGCCAATGCCTACTAAATCTTGGAGGCTGAACTTGTAGGAAATTTTTAACAGTTTGCATAGATTTAGCTTTTTCCTCCATCTTTTTAAGAACTTCTTCTGCTCTGTTGCCAAACAGGTGGTCCTAATTTAAGGGAGCATCCAACAATTTAGCTTTAACATGATCTGGCAAAGATTGGTCCTTAAGCCAAGCATGCCTTCTAAGTACATACCAGTGACAGCAGCCCTGCAAGAGGCCTCTAATAAATCAAACCCACATTGCAAAGTATGTTTTCCAGCCTGTTCAGCAGAATGCATTAAATCCTTCAGGAATCAACATCATTTTCTGTTTAAGCAATCCAATAATATGTTGCTGATACTTTAACATATGAAACTGACAGTTTAAGGCCCTAATGGCCAAGGTTTCAGAAGTGCATACTTTCTTACCCCATCTATCCAGCACCCTGGAGTCTCTATCAAAAGGGGTAGGATTTTTGGCAGTAGTAGCCTTAATGCCCTTAGGTCCCTGTGAAATAGTCTCAGGATCCGCAGTAGGATTTTTAAAAAGAAACTTGTGAGAATCAGGAACCCTGTAATATCTATCAGGTTTTCTGGGAGCAGGAGGCAAAAAATCAGTTGCCAAACTAGATTCTGAAAAGGCATCATCAACAATGTCTAGTACAGGAGGGATAAGCTAGAGGCCTGTGTTGAGGCACGAATAAGAAGTCCCTAAGCCTCTTTTTAGAATCAGAGCAATCCTGGCTTTCCCAGCAGAAATGCTCCCTAAGAGTATGCAAGGTTTCACCAAAAGAGAAATCTTCTGGAGGGGATGCAGAGGGAATAGTCTTCTGCATCAGAATCCTCATAAGCGGATAAGGGTAAATCCAGGTCATCAGAAGAAACAGAAATTTCAGAATCCTGGTCAGAAGATTCATAAGCAAATTCAGTCCTAGGTCTCTTAGAAGGGGATGGTTGGCCTTCCCCTGATTAAAGTTATAACGTCTTCAGCCATTCTTATCCTTTGTTTTTTTAGGCATAGAAGCCTGAGCATGCAGCCTGGGCGTCGGTTTTCTAGGCATGGTTTGAGCTTTAGGCCTTAAAGAAGAAGATGGCGTCAGTTTAATATGCAAACCCGTAGGCCTGAATATACCCTCAGAAGCCGGTGCCTGCACAGCGGCTCCAGACCCATCCAAGGTAGAGACATCCGCAGGTTCCACAGCTGAAGCATCTCACGGCATACCAGACTCCGAATGGGTCTATGTAGAGGCCTGCGAATCAGAAGTAGCAGGTATTAGGGGCTGCAAAAGTGCCTCACTGAGTACTAGCGAACTGGTAACTGGCTTAGGAGAAGCGTCGTCGGCAGCTATGGACCTAGGCGGCCTGTCTCTGTCTTTATCTTTGCATTTTTTCGGAATGTCGGTAGTCGGATGGCTTACAGACGACATATCTGGATAATTGAACAGAGAACCGATATATTTAGAAGCGTAAATATACTGACGACGGATAGTTCATTGGTTAAATAAGGACAAAACTGACAGCGAGTTACATCGTTGGTCAGGGTCAGGGCCTAGGCAAGGAATACAGTACGAATTAAAATCTTTATGAGGTATCTGCTTTCCACAAAAAATGCAATTATTAACTTTTACTGATATCAGTAAAGAGCACGAAAAAGACTTCCCAATGGGGTACTTAGCTTTAGTTGAAGATTTCGGTTCTGAAACTCGAAAATGAAAATTTCAGGAGTCGGCCGACCGGCACTTGCGAACTGTTACTGCTTTGGGGTACCACATGGCAAGAAAGACTGATGTAATGGCATCGGCTGTATGCTTTATACCCCTGACGACTTGACATCATGGAAGATGAGACAGCAACCGACGCAGGACCCAAGACTTTGATACTCAGGCCGACTGAGGGCTACTGCAAGCAGATAATCCAAATGTGATGACTGCAACAGTGAAACACGAAGAACATCTGTTAAGGAGACTACCACAGGTCCAAGTCCATGTATCCAACTCAAGAAAGATGATATTCAAAGTAATCAAGCCTCACCATATCACCAAACAGAATCTTAACTAGTCTGCTTCGGTCACTTGGACCACAGTCTTTCAGAGAGAATTCAAGGCAGCTAGACATACTCAAGAAATGCTGCCAGCCATATCCTGCTCTGCTCATCACTCTTCAGCTCTCAAGTGTGACCTTTATTTTCAAAATAACAAAATTTCTACTGCACAATTAAACAATGTCCCACACAACAACCTGCCACCATACCATCATAGTTTCTAATATACAACATATTCATGGAATGCAATTGTGTTGTGTATTACAACTACTACTGATCAAATAAGAAGTGTCTTTTTTTTCTAAATGAAGCAGTGGTAAGTTTACTTCCAGTTCTGTTTTATGAGACTACAGTATTCACAAAAAAGTAAGATGGTGTTTGACCTGGCAGTATTGCACAGATCTGCAGTCATAAAATTAGTAGTTCAAGACAGACTACTTTCTTAAGTTCAAAATACTAGGCTAGCTGCCTTTGCAGGCTACTTCAAGCCTAGCCAATTTCCCTTTTTGTGCTCAAACTAACCTGTTGGGCAGCCATGGTGGTGCAGCGGTTAGTGTTGTCACCTCACTGCAAGAGGTTCTCCGGTTCGATCCTCGGCTGGGGTGCCTTCTGTATGGAGTCTGCATGTCCTCCCTGTGGTCGCGTGGGTTTCCTCCTGGTACTCCGGTTTCCTCCCACATCCCAAAGACATGCTGTATGTGGATTGGACACTCTAAATTGGCCCTAGGTGTGAGTGT